>NC_082730.1:14609817-14914567 GCF_030144855.1 Hypanus sabinus | reverse complement strand
AACGACACTGAGTATGTATCTGCGTGAAAATCAGAGTTACAATCTCTCTCAGCAGCAAGGACACAGTTTAAATGCCACCCAACAGCCTGACTCGCAAAGACAGCATTGGTGGTTATCCTAGAAAACTGTCGAGTTCTGCTTTAAATATACCCAACCATTTGGCCTCCACAGCTGCCTGTGGTAATGAATTCCACAGATTCGCCAGTCTCTGTCAAAATAAATTCCTCCTCATCTCTCTTTGTTTCTGAGTCTGTGCCCTCTGGTCCTAGTGATCCACAGTTTAGGAAACATCCTCTCCGCAACCAGCAGCTTTTCCGTGCTCATTCTTCTAAGCTCCTGCAAGTAGAGGCCCTGAGGCGTCAAATGCTGCTCGTGCATTGGGGAGTTTTACATCACCTGGAATTTAATGTCTGGATCCCTTTTGAATTGATATGAGGAGAGTTCTTGGGGTTCTAGTCCATTGCTCACTGAAAGTGCACCCTCGTGGATATAATGTAAATGAAAGCATTCAGCACATTCTCCTTCTTCATTTTCCATACTGGAAACTAAAGCTGAAAAGGCATTTTGTAGATTCAAAAGACCCTGGTTAGGGCACTTTTGCGACACACAGTAATTTGTAAATCTGATTGCAACGCGATAGAAAAGATGTGGAGTTGAGGGTAAAGAGTGATGGTAAAGATGTCACCAGAATGTCACAAGGGTGGCATTGTAGTCTAATGGTTAGCACAAGGCTTTCCCAAGCTAATTCCTGCTTCTGTGTGTAAGGAGTTTCTATGCTCTCCCTATGTTTGTGTGGGTTTCTTTCAGGTGCTCCAGTTTCCTTCCACAATCGAACGACCGAGAAGTTGGTAGGTTAATTGGGCATTGCTGATTGTCGGAGGTTTAGGCTGGGGTTAAGTTTGGGGGATTACGGGGTGGCACAGCTCTATGGGCTTGAAATGTCCATTCCACGCTTTATCTTAATCAATGAATAAATGAAATAAATAAACAAACAAACAAATAAACAAACAAACAAATAAATAGATAGATAGATAAATAAATAAATGACTAAATGTTACCCGGATTGAAACTACAGGGAGAAGTTTGATCAACTTGGATTGTTTTTGCTGCAGTATAGTAGGCTGAGGAGAGGCCTGATGGAGGTTTTTAAAGTTACAGAAGTCTCAGTAGGGAAGTTGGTCAGAATCTTTTCCCTGGGTTGAAATATCAAATAATAGTGAGCATAGTTTGAAGGCAATAGGTGGAACGTTTAAAGAATGTTTGCAAGATGAGTTATATTTACAGTGATGGTGCTGACTGCATGGAACTCACAGTCAGATGAGCTGGTAGAAAGGGATATCATAACTATATTTAAGAAGCTTTTGGACGAGGATATGAAAATGAGGGATTTGAGGGATGTGGACCACGTGCTATAAGACGGCAGGAAAGTGTGCTGAGCCTTCCAGTGGAAATTGTTGGCCAGTCAGTGGACGGACAACATGTGGGGTTCCCCGACCCTTGCCCACTCCCCACAGCGTCTGCACTGCTGAGGAGCCTCAGGATATCCATGCTTCCCTGGCACTTCCTGGAACAAATATGCATCAGACATTTCACTGGAGACATAAAGGTAATCAATGAGAAACCTACCGTCATATACTTGTAGCTGCACATCAATCACCAGAGTCTTGCCAGATGTTGCAATTCCACATCTGTAAACTCCTGTATCTTGAAAGACAAGATTCTCCATTGTAACAGTAAATATTCCTTGGGATGTCTTATCTCTGATTGTCATTCTTCCAGTCTGCTCAGTTTGCCCATTTGTATTCACTAAGGATGTGCACTGGTGACTCCTTATGCGGCAGAAATACTTTGTGTGTGAACGGTACATTGGTGCATAGTGACAATCGATTCTGATCGCTCTTCCCACAACTCCTCTTACTTTATCATCTGCCCATAAATCACTCGAAACTGAGGGAGAAATTCTTCTGAAAATGGATGGGTAAAATCAAATTTACACAAGCAGATTCAAGATTACTTAATGTCATTTCCTGTACACAATTGTAAAGGAGAACAAAATCATTGTTCCTCTAGATCCGAAGCAAAACAGAAAAAAACAAATGATAAAGAAAGCAAAAATAATGTGTTCTAAGGAATCTACCACAATGTCAATTGATGTAATTGAATTCCACATTGACTGGAAAGAGAACAGCATCGTCCCTCATCATGTCCTCAGAACAAGTAACGATTTTTATTTGATTGGAGTCATCGTTATCACTGCCCAGTGATGTCTCAGTGTGTTTCCAAAATTCTGAATCAACAGATTACTGAACTAATCCCTTTCCAGGCTAGTGAGCAAAAGATCTGTGGTGGGTAAATTACCAGAAGCAATTCTCTGAGACAGGTTCTACCTGAATATGCAAAGGCAAGATCTGATTTTGGATAGTCAACATGATTATAAAGGGGCAGTGTGGCTTGAAGGGCCAGAATGGCCTATTCTGGACCAAATCTTTCAATAAATAAAAAGAAAGGATGTTCTTGTAAGGTGCAAGCCCAGGTAGATTAGAAGATCAAAAGCCCATTTTATTATACTGGGAGAACATCCGGTAGATTTATAACAGTGAGAAAGAAGCTGTCCTTGAAGTTTGTAGTACATGCTTTCAGACTTCAGTAATATCTGCCCAATAGGAGGGGAGAGCAAGAAAGCATGTCAATGGAAGTTGGGTCTTCAGTTAGATTGGGTGCTTTACCAAGTCATTGAAAGTAATTAAAATCCATAAAAATTATAAATTATTAAAAAGATCCAAATAGTATAATTATGTATGTATGAACACTTGTGTTTACCAATCAGCATATGGGGAGAAGCTGAGTTAATATCTACAAATCTCGCTGCACTCACCATTGAAGGATCTAATAAAGGAAACACTGTATCTGCTTAAAACCAGCTCTCCTACAAAAGTCAACTTCCCCCAAATCCCACACCAGTTTCCACATTCATTGTTGCACTGTTGCTAATGTCATGTCAAAATTTTTTCTCATCTGGACTGTGGAACATCTTCAACAGACCCAGAAGAAGTCCTGCAGTGAATGCCCCAGGGCAAGCAGTTTGACAATCACATGAGCTCATTACAGACTGAGCAGATTCATGAGGAAAGGGCAGTGGATGTTGTCTATCTGAGACTTAGCAAGGCCTTTGATAACGACCCAAATGTTCAGGCTGAGCAAACAAATTGAATATAACATTGGCTTGGTGGAATGAGTTAGTGGATTGCCGTGGGGTTTTTCAAATTGGAGGTTTTGCTTTTTGGCAAGTTAAAACAGTGCAAGACATGTACAGTAAATAGTAGGAGGAAGCTATGGAGAATGTTACAAAAAAGTGATCTAGTCATCCAGGGACATTGTTACCGGAAAGTGATGAAACAGGTAGACAGGATGATGAAGAAGCCATTTGGAACATTTATTTTGTTTGGACACTCTGTACAAGATTGTTATGTTATGTTATGTCTGTACAAGCTGTTAGTGAGACCACTCTTCAAATAGCATGTGCAGTTGTGGTCTTCAGGTTACTGGAATGATATCATGAGACTGGAAAGTGTGGAGCAGAAAAATCATGAGGACATTCCTGAGATGGAGGGCTAGAGTCACAATGGAGGGTTGGATTGACAGTGATTTTTGCCCTGGAGCTTAGAATATTGACCGGACATTTATTAGAGGTATATAAAATCATGAGGGGCATCGATAAGGTGAATGATCACTGTCATTTTACAAGGGGAGGGTATGGTAAAGCAAGCAGGTGCAGGCTTCCGTTTAGTGGGGTAAGTACCTAAGAAGCAATGTTATACACATAAGGTCTCAGGTGTATGCAACAATCTGCCATAGCAATCCATAGAAAGGGATACATTTACAACATTCAAAAGACATTTTGACAGATACATGAGCAACAAAGGCTTAGAACACGGGTTTTCAAACTTTTTATGCCATGCGCACCTAAGGAGTCCATGAAGTCAGTGTCACTGGTTAATCTGTCCTGTTCCTTTTAATACTTAATTTATGTACCTTTGTTTATTTATGTGTAATCCAATTGTAGATTTCATCCTTACTTTCATATATTACTAAGTGCTATGTGTGTTACACCTTTGTTTGGAGAAACATTGTCTCATTTGATGGTATGCATTCTACAGTTATATGACAATAAACTTGACTTCACTCAAGTCAACTTGATCCTAGGTTGGGAATCCCTGGCAGAGGAGGGTATGGAATAAATAAAATTCAATGTGCTGAACTACATGAACATCTTGGTTGACTTGGATGTGTCAGGCTGATGGGCCAGTTATTCTAACACACAACAAGCACTTTATGACTCAGAACATGAGCTTCAACTGCGATATTTCAATTTTTAAATATTTGGAAAAAGAAATTTATCTTTGATCTTAGGATTGATGCATATGCAAGAAAATCAGGAATACATCATTTCATCAACGTTAATCCTGTCAAATATGTTTAACACCAGTTAAAGAGAAACATATTTTTCTCCCAACTGGCTCTATTTTCAAGCAGTAACATTGAAACCACCTGTAGAGAGAATCTTATACTTTACATTTCAGGTGAAGTAGTTTTTTCTCTTTGTGCAGTTGTCATCGATTCTGTCACTGTGTTTTCACAGAAATGAATTTTCCCTGTTAAAAGAAAATAAAATTCAGTTTTGTCTGTTTTGTATTTAGAGGAACAAAAGAGCACAATTTTTAGACCAATAGGTACCTGAGCATGGTTGTCCAAAGGTGTTCAATACTTAATGCACATTAAAATATCAAAGATAAACTTTTTTCGCTATATGTACATCAGAACACTCAGTGAAATTCATCATTTACAATGACCATCACAAAATAAGTGCTGGGGGCAGCCTGCAAGTGTTCCATGCTTCTAGTGCCAGAACAGCTTGCCTATGACTTACCAAAGCTAACCTGTGCATCTCTGTAATGCTGAAGGAAATCACGGCACCCGAAGAAAACACCTGCAGTCACTGGGAGAACTTACAAACAACTTGCAGACTGTGGCTGGAATTGGGCCCTGATCACTGATCACTAGTTGCTGTTCTACTGTGCACCCAATTGCATTTACAGACGCCTTAGATTCTTCCCCATACTCAGAAACTGATGTTGTGGAGATGCATCTGGAGAAGTTAAAGGTCTTGGAATGAGGAGTCTCTAATTCTGTCTAATTAGGGAAGGGTCCAGCCAGGGAGATGGCCTCAGCCAGCATCCGGAAATCTCCTTCTAGGTCCCCAACACTCTCTGCAGATGTGGTCATAGCTGTACTTGAGTATTCAGGGCGATAATGGTTCAAGTACACTTTTTGTCCAACAGGATAATGCAGGAGACATTTTCAATGAAAAGGCAAGTCTTTTGTTTCCCAGATCTCTTGATGGGTCTACCTCTGAGAAAAATAACTCCATCTTTCTTGAATACTGATTCAACACATTCTGGGAGTAGAAATGTTTCCTAATTCCCTTTCTTAAGTGTCTCACCATTCAGATAATTTCTAATCCTCCATGCTAATTACTTACTGCCGATTATACCACTGGCCTTGAGGGCAGCAGTGCAGTTTTCCATCTCTGGAGTTGTTCAGGGCTTCCTTCAACATGTCAGCAGATTCCTCTTGGTCTTCACTGCTGACAGTCATGCACGTCCCGAATCGAGACAGAGCAATACCATAAATCACTGAAGTAAAAGGATTCTACATCCCTGTTTCCATAACCATTTTGTTTTACCACACAGGTTTATTAGTCCTAAGCTAAACCCCCGAACCTGGAGGAGTGGTGGATCACTCTGAGTCTGGCCTCTGCACTTTGACCTATTTAGGCATGGGTGACCCTGCAAAGAGCCAATGCATAAAGCCCTCACTCCAGCCAACATACATTTACAGGTTATTGAGGCATGCAAGACTCCAAATCTAAGAACAAGTTTGTGATCCTCTTGGAGCTGGGATTCTCTTGACAATCCAGAATTCCCTGGTAATGGAAGTGTCCTAACTGTGTTTGTATCAGCCTGGTAAAATATTGCAGGTTTCTCTGAGATCACCTTTCACCCTGCTGAACACTAGCAAATAAAATCCTAATCAGCCGCTTCTCTGTTCTGTGACACTCATGACATCCCAGAAATCAGTCTGCTGATCCTTTGCTGGCTTCCTTCCAGAACAAGAACATCTTTCATCAGACCAAAACAGTTGGTAGAATGAGAGGGAGGAAGAAGAGATAGTCTGAATGATTTAAAGCGGGCCAGAATGTAAAGGACAGGTGTGGGACAAATCAAGGCAGCGAGTCCCAGGCACAGGTGCGTATCGAAGCAGCAAGAATCCCTTACCATCTAAGCCACGTGTATTGGATATTGTGTTCCAATAATACAATATCCAGTACACATCAGTCATTCAGTTGTACTCCATTGAACATTAAAACGAATCAAACTCTGCACTACTTACCCATTCTGTTGACTTCAATCACATATCTGCAGTTCCTGACATTGTTGGAGGTGGACATTCTGATCATTTCACTGGACTTTATTCCATTCCCATTTGAGACATTGCAATAATACAGATAGTTATTGTCTTTTAAGGATTGACAATGTAGATCCAGTTTATTGGTATCAGAGATCTTTGAATCCCCAGATGGGGTCTTTTCGTACCATGAGTACTGAATGGGAAGGGATCCATGCACAGGCTCACAGAACACTGACACATAGTTCCCACAACTTGAGCCTCTTGTTAGTGGTGAAAATCGAAGTAACGGAACAGACACGGGTTCTGTGGAAAACAACCAAAAAACATACGAAAATCAAACACACTAAAAATTTCAGCAGTCCTGTATCTCAACCAGGACCCACATATCTGGAATCTCAGCAGCTCCTCTACCTCTCTGTTTCTCTGCATCCTTCTACCTTCCTGAACTGCCTTGTCTGCCATTTTCCCTGAACACAGCAGGTCTCCAGATCAGGGCAACAGTGATGACACTGAGTATGCATCTGCGTGAAAATCAGAGTAACAATCTCTCTCAGCAGCAAGGAGACAGTCCGAATGGCATCCAACAGCTTGACTTGCAAAGGGAGCACTTGTGGGTGTCCTTGAAACTTATTGATTTCTGCTTCAAATATACCCAACACTTTGGCCTCCACAGCTGCCTGTGGCAATGAATTCCACAGATACACCTGCCTCTGGCTAAGTAACTTCCTCCTCATCTCCCTTTGTTTCTGAGTCTGTTCCCTCTGGTCCTAGAGGTCCACACTATAGGAAACATCCTCTCCACAACCACCAGCTTTTCCGTGCTCATTCTTCTAAGCTCCTGCAAGTACAGGCCCTGAGGTTTCAAACACTCCTAATACATTTGGGGAGTTTGACATCACCTGGAATTTAATATCTGGATCTCTTTAGAATTGATGTACAGAGAGTTCTTGGGAAACAAGTCCATTGCTCCCTGAAAGTGACAACGCAAGTGGATTTAATGGTAATGAAAGCATTTAGCACATTTTCCTTCTTCATGTTACATACCGGAAACTAAAGCTAACAAGGCATTTTGTAGCTTCAAAAGACTTTGGTTAGTACACATTTGCAACTTACAGTAATTTGTAATTCTGATGGTAAAACCATAGAAAAGATCTGGAGGTTTCAGAGAGGGTAAAATGTGAGGGTAAAGATGTCATCAGGATGTCACCAGGGTGACATTGTAGCATAAAGGTTAGCACAAGTCTTTCCCGTGCCTATTCCTGCTGTTGTGCGCAAGGAGTTTGTATGTTTTGCATTTGTCTGCGTGGGTTTCTTTCAGGTGCTCCGGTTTCCTCCCCAGTCCAAAGACCTAGAAATTGGTAGGTTAATTGGTCATTGTAGATCACCTGAGGTTTAGGCTGGGGTTAGATATGGGGCTTTACTGGGTGGCACGGCTCACAGGGCTTAAAACACGTATTGCACACTGTATGTCAATCGATGAATAAATCAAATAAAGAATAAATGTTAGCCTTACACTGTGGGTGGTGACTGCATGAAACACAGTCAGATCATTTGGTAGAAAGGTATATCATGACAATATTTAAGAAGCTTTTGGACAAGGACATGAAAAGGGAGGGATTAGAGAAATATGCACCACATGCATTAAGATGGAATTAGTTCAGAATGATATCACAGTCAGTGTAGACATGATGGGCCAAAGAGTCTGTTCTTGTGCTGGACTGCATCTCAAGTTCTCTCTAACCCCGTTGTGCTATTTCCAACCAGGAATGGGCTGGATGGGGAGGCTGACGGCTGGTCAGTGGGTGCTGGCTGGTGGATTACGAGAGCACAGAGGGAGAGAGTGCAGGGTAGGGGTGGGAGTGACTGATCCTGAAGTGGGGATGGGAAACGGAATAGACTGCCTTAGGAGGACTGAACATAATCTGTTGTGATCTGGATCTGATTCCCTTCTTATGCTTTTTGAAGTGTTTAGACTATGTGTAACGCTTGTTTCTCAATGACCTGGTAATATCAGATTATTTTAGTCTGAATGCAAACCACTGACAGTGATATTTCATACGGTTCAGAAGCTGGCTAATGTGCTGAGCATCCCACTGGAAACCAGTGGGTCAGACCCCACACCGGGTGAGAGCAACAAGTGGGGTTTCCCGAACCCGTACACTCCCCACAGAGGTCTGCACTGCAACAGAGCCTCGGAATATCAGTGCTGCCCTGACACTTCCCAGAGAAAACATGAATCAGACACTTCAATGGAAAACTAAAGTCAATCAATGGGAGACCTACCATCAGATACTTGCAGATACATGACAAATATTACAATATCGTCAGATGATGTAATTCCACATAGATAATGCCCTGTATCTTCAGAGACAAGATTCTCCATTGTAACAGTAAATATTCCCAGGGATGAGTTATCTCTGACTGTCATTCTTCCATACTGCTCAATTTGTCCTTTTGTATTCACTAAGGATGTGCATCTGATATCCCACACGTGGCAAAATATCTTTGGGTTTGAGCGATATATTGGTGCATAGTGACAATTGATCGTGACCGCTCTTCCAACAACTCCTCTCACTTCATCTTCTGCCCATAAAGCACCTGAAACTGAGGGAGAAGTTTCTCAGAAAATGGTCAGGTAAAATCAAATTTACACAAGGCGATTCTAGATTCTAGATTCAAGATTGTTTAATGTCATTTCCAGTGCACAAGTGTAAAAGAGAATGAAACCATTGTTACTCTAATGCAGCACAAAAACACAAAAGATAAACAACATAATAATAATAATAATAAATAAAGATGTTTTAGTTAAAGCTGTTGCTGTGTTCTAAGGAATCTGCCCACACTGTCAATTGGTATAATTGAATTCCACATAGACTGAGAAGACAACAGCATCGTCCCTCATCTCGTGCTCACAGCTCTTCACAAGTAATGATTTTTATTTGATTTGAGTCATCATTATCACTGCCCACTAATGTCTCTGTGTGTCTCCACATTTCTGAGTCAATAGATTACTGATCCATCCTATTCCAGTCAGGGGAGCACAGGATCTGTGGTTGGTAACTTACTGAAGGTGATTATGTGAGGCAGGATCTACCTGAATTTGCCAAAACAAGATCTGATTTGGGATGGTCTATGGGATTTTGTGCATGGGACATCCTCTTTCAAACAAATATGGCCGAGTTTTTTAGAAGAGATAATCAAAGGGACTGAAGAGAGCAGGACAGTGGTGTTTAGCCCATAGACTTTAACAAGGCTTTTGACAAGATCTTTCATAATAGACTGATCTATAATGTAAGACCACAGTGTAAGCTAACTGGATGGATACTGAATAGGCTTAGTGGAAGGGATCAGATTGTGATCGTGACCTCTGACAACATCAGACTTTATCACCAGTGGTGTGCCATCGGGATCAGTGCTGTTATTTGTTAACCACTGTAATTTGCCATTAATATTAATCATTTGTAATGATAATATAAGTAGCATATTTGATAAGTTTTGGATGACACTGTAGTGTGATGGACAGTGGAAAGAGTTGCCGAATTTCTAGAAAATGAATCAGTGTTCAGCCACATTACACTGTACCAGCACAATCCTTCCACTTGAGTCCATCCCCCTGGCCTGAATTTGAATCACCTACTTCTCTTCTCGCTACCACCATTGAGTAGGATGTACAGGGGTCCTGGACCCGTTTCACTCGTCTCAGCGCTGAACTGACTCTGCAGGTGTGGACGCACTTTCAGGGACTCTGCGACTCCTGTTCCACATATCATTTGTTTACATGTTCCTATTATTTGTACGATTCATCCTCTTTTGCACATTGGATGTTTGTTAGTTTCTGTTCTGTGTGGTTTGTCATGGATTCTGTTGTGTTTCTTTGTTTTATGGGTATCTGAAAAAAGATGAATCTCTAGATTGTTTATGGTACACATAGATTGGTAATAAATTTACTTTAAACTTTAAACTAGGGAAGTGGCCAATGGAATTGAACTCAGGCACTGTGAAGTGGCCAATGGAATTGAACTCAGGCACTGTGAAGTGATACATTTTGGGAAATTAAACAAACACAACTTACACAGTAGGGAACGAGGCGTGCAACTACATTGGTCCCGGAAAGTGGCAACACAGTTGGACAAAGTGGTGACCAAGGCAAATGCCAAGCTTTCCTTCATTGGGTGGGGCATTAAGTACTGTTGGGACGGCATGCTAGAGCTGTAAAGGACATTGACAAGACTTCACCTTGTCCAGAGTAAGAGTGTGATTAAATTAGAGAAGGTACAGAAAACATCCACAGAGACGCTGCTGGGACTGGAAAGTTTGGGTCATGGGTAGGCTGGGACTGTTTTCCCTGAAGTGAACTCTGCTGAGGGGTGACCTCACTTTAAAAATTAAGGGTACCAAAGATATGGTGGATAATCACAGTCTTTATTGCAGAGTAGGGACTTCAAAAATAAAGAGACTTCTCTGAAGGTGAGAGGACTGGGAGGGGTAGTGTTTTCCACACAGAACAGTGTGTGTGGAAAAGGTCAAAGGAAGTGCTGGAGGTGGGTACAAATACACTACTTGAAATACATTTGGACAAGTTCATCTACAGGAAAGCTTTAGAACAACGTGGACCAAATGTAGGGAAATGGGTGAAGCTCAGGAAGACACTGTGGTCAGCAGGGATGATTTGGGCTGAAACACCTGTACCCATAACCTGTAACCCTCTGACTCTGCAGCATCTCTAAACTGATCTCTAAACTGGATCACACTTCTGAAAGTTTACATTCAGAATTCTATTTCATTGCAAAAGTGTGACTGCTTATTGTCTCAACCAATCAGATAACACTTCAATTTTAAAACTCAAAGTACATTAATTATCAAAGTATGTATGCTATATACAAACTCAAGATTCATATTCCTACAAGCAGCCACAAAACAAAGAAACCAAATGGAACCCATTTAGAAAAAAAACTGTCAAACACCGAATGTGCAGGAAAAAAAAATCGTGCAAACCATAAAAGTAAGCAAATGACATTCAGAACTGAACTTTGTGAAAATGAGTCACAGACACAAAGCCAGTCATCACTGCAGCCGATTTAGGAGCCAATTAATTGAAGGCCACAGCCTCAGTTCAGGACAGAGATATTTCAGCCTTTCAGAACAGAAGTTGAACACTGGCCTTTCCCTCACCTACAACAGGCATTGCTGTAGTGTTTCATAAGAGTTTTGAATTTTTATTATGCTGTTCTGAATCATGAAATGCAGCAGCCATGTTCGTATCTGTAAATTCACTCTTTCTAGTCCTTTCAATATTCAATAGGATTCAATGAGATACCCCTTCATCAAAGTCAAAGTAAAAATTTGTTATTAGAGTGTGCACTTCTCACCACATATAACCCTGAGATTCTTTTTCTGCGGGCATGCTTAGCAAATCTACAGAACAGTAACTGGAAACAGGATCAATGGAAAACAAACTCTTCAAATTTTGACTTTGACTTTATTTTCCCCAAACTTGGCCACAAAGCCATCAATACTGTCATCCAAATCACTGATATGAAGCGGTTCCAATACAGACCACTGAGGAAAACCTTGAGTCATTGACGGCCAAACAGAATGGCACCATTTTGTTCACCCTGTTTGCCTCCTGCCAGTCATCCAATCTTCTAATCATCCTCAAATCTTTCCAGTACCACTGTGGCTTCTTCTTTAGCAGCCTCCAGTGTGGCATCTCATTAAAGGCCTTCTAAAACACCAAGTAAACAATATCCACAGACACCTTTGTCAATCTTGCCTGTAATTCCCTCAAAGAATCTTAACTGACTTTTCAGGCAAGATTTCCCCTGTATGAAACCATACTTAATTATGTGCCTTCAAGTAACCAGAAAGCTCATCCTTGATAATGGACTCCAACACCTTTACAACTACTGAAGTCAGGCTAACTGGTCTATAATTCCCTTTCATTTGCCTCCCTCTATTCTTAAAGAGTGGAAGAACATTCCCAATTTTCCAGTCCTAGAAAACCATTCCAGAATCTAGTTATTCTTTAAAGATCACTTCTTATGCCTCCGCAATCTCTTAAACTGCCTCTTTCAGAACGCTGGGGTGCAGTCTATCTGGTCCAGGCAACCTATTGACCTTCAAACCTCTCAGCTTCCCAAGCACCTTCTCCTTAGTAGCAACTGCACTCACTCTAGCCCCCTGACATTCTCGAAGTTCTTTCATATGGTTGTGCCTTCTTCAGAGTTCTTCCTTTTGTTTATATGACAGTGTCACTGTCTCACAACATGACACCCATTCTCACATCTTCAATTCAGAAGTCACAAGTGCAACTATGTTTGAGATGCTCCACATCTTCCAGGAGGAAGTGCCAGACTTAACTGTTCTCGGCACTTTATTTCTACCCCATGGAGGCTGCAATGTGTAGCTTCTACAAATGCAAAGTAATTCCCTACCCTCACTAGAAGTATAAGAGCAGCAGTAACAAAGTAACAAAAAGAAATATTTAAATGAATCCTCCCTTGAAAGGAGAACTTACTGGTGCCATCGATTTCTGTCACGTAACTGCAGATCTCTCTGTTGTTGAAGACTGTCACTTTAATCATTCCACTGGATCTTGCTCCATGCTGATTCGAGGCTCTGCAGTAATATTGATGGTGCTGCTGGTTGAATGATTGACAATGCAGAGCCAGTTCATTGGTGCCTGATACCTTTCGATACCCAGATGAGGTTTGTTCATACCAGCTGTACTGAATGGGAAGGGATCCCTGGAGGGACTCACAGGAAACTGACACTGAGCCCCCGAGACGTGAGACATTTGCTGGTGACAGATATCGAAGCACAGGAACGGACACGGGTTCTGTGAGAAACAATTAAACATTCAAACACTGAATGAACATCTGAAAATCAAGCACTCTTCTGCCACTTTATTAGGTACACCTGTTCACCTAGTCGTTAATGCAAGTATCTAATTAGTCAATATGTGGCAGCAACACAGTCCATAAAAACATGCAAACATGGTCAAGACGTTCGGATGTTGTTTAAGCAAAACATCAGAATGGGGAGAAAATGTGCTCTTAGTGACTTTGACAATGGAATAATAGTTGGTGCCAGATGGGGAGGTTTGAGTATCTCAGAAACTGTTGACCTCCTTGGATGTTCATGCACAACAGTCTCCAGAGTTTACACAGAATGGTGCAAAAACAAAAAGTGAGCAGCAATTCTGTGAGCAAAAATGCCCTCTTAATGAGAGAGGTCAGAGGAGAATGGCCAGACCGGTTCACCTGACAGAAAGATGACAGGAATTCAAATAACCATGCATTATGACGATGGCGTGCAAAAGAGCATCTGAATCTTGAAGTGAGTGGGTCACAGCAGCAGAAGACCAGGAATATACACTCAGTGGCCTATTTAATAGTTATGGGAGGCACCTAATAAAGTGGCCACTGAATGCTTAAAGGCAGCAACTTGTGAGATATCCGTCACATGCTTTTTGGCTTTCATGAGAAAATAACCTGCCATAAAGAGGGAAACTTTGGCACTGATTTTAATGCAAAAGTAGTGAGGGATGGACAGGGTCTGGACAAAGATCTTGTACTCTGTGCTGAGGCTGAGCAGGAGGAGGAGTTTGTTGTTCTACAGACACATCCATGAGATGGGCTTTTCTCCATTCTACAAGATTAACCCTGGGATCGGCACATTGTCATTTCCCAGGACATCTAATGCTCTGACCTTTCCCAGAGGAAACATGGATGATACATTTATTTAACTGATGGTGCAAAGTCAGTCACTGAGAAACCTACCTTCAGATACTTGTAGATGTAAATAATATCTTGTATCAAGACCTGGTGTTATAATTCCACAGCTGTACCATCCTGTATCTCCGGAGCGAAGATCCTCCATAGTAACAGTAAATATTCCCTGTTCCGGGTTATCTGTGATTGACACTCGTCCCCTCCGTCCGTGATGCCCTTTTGTTTCCACCACAATTGAACATAGTGGAGTCCATCCATTGCACCAATACTTTGTGTTTGAGCGGTGGTGTTCTTGATAGTGACAATCGATTGTGGTTGCTCTTCCCACAACTCCTCTTACAGATTTCTCTGCCCACAATGCACCTGAAACTGAGGAAGGCATTTTCAAATTTGAGGAGAAGGGAACAATGAATGCAAACTAATATTTTTGAACATAACGATAAGAACCCATTCAGGTCATGTCCAGCATGTGGCATGTGTTGCCATGGCCAATGATTTTGGTCTGAAGTGCAGTCAGTGCTGTTACTGTGTCAGTGCTCTCTCCCCTGTGTCAGTACATTGTGGGTTCACTTCCCACTCCAGAGTCCTGAGCAGAAACCCAGGGCTGACCTTCCACTGCAGTACTGAGGGAGAGCGGCAATATTAAGCTTCCAATGACTTCCTATCACCCTTTCAAATGTACACAAAGTTCCCAACGAATTAATTTGGGATGCTCCCAGATTTTTGTGTGTGTGTCTCAGATTCCAGGAAATTGCAACTGGAGGCGAAGCCTAACGGCAACTCCTTTGCTCGCATCTTCGGAGACGGCTCTATTTCTATCTTTGATAACTCTTTTTATCCCTCTCAAGATTCTTTTGAAGTCCCTGACCTGAAGTTACATGCTCAATTCAGTTCTCGGCGGAAAAAGGACCTGCTTTCAGGTCCTCACGACTGGTCGCTTTTCGATATGCCAAGGTTGCAGCCTGGAAGACCAGCATGCCTTCAGGGTGCCGGATTTTCGTGGCTCTGCAGGCGGGCAGATTCAAGTCTGGTGCATCGTGGGAGTACACAGAAGATTGTAAGCAGCGAGCTGGCTGCAGGCTGAGTATGCAGGAGCCCGAGTTCTTTGGGCACAGGGCTTGGAAAATGCAAAGCAACAGACTTCTAACACCATAAGTCAGCGAGTCGCTTTGTTATGTCTCCCTTCTACCTGTGAAACGGGGACACCTCTTTTCCCTTATTAGGGAGAGAGAGCGAGCCTGTGATATGTCAAATTACTGGGTGAACAAATAGTCTTTAGGGAACTTGCAGGGGGGGGAGGGGGGTCATTGCTTTATTGCTGCTTTTACATGGGAGGAGGAGTTGGGGGTTTTTTGGTGTTCAAACATTTAACTGTCATTCATTCTTTGAGGCACTCCTCTGTTTTTGTGGATGTTTGTTCAGAAAAAGAATTTCAGGATGTACATGGTATACATTTCACTGATATTAAATGTACCTATTGAAACCTATTGAGATGGGGTTGGTAGGATCATTTGAGATCATGTTTCAAATCTCACCATTAGGCTGGTGTCCTGATTTACTCTTCACTTACAGACAAGTTTATAAATTGCAGAAAGAAACCCCTCATGATACCTAAAACCGGGACCTCTGATTCTGATGGAAGTATATATTTTCTACCTATCAAGTATTTCTCTGTGTAATTAGAAGGTGGTGCAACAATGGTCATTAGTACTTTAGTGTCTAGAAATCCAGGAGCAATTTCAATTTCTCTGAGGGTACATTGAGAGTTTATATGGATAATTTATTAATTATTTCTGGATTAAAATCACATATCAATAATGATAATGATCAACTACCAGACTGTCAAAATCCCATCCGGATTGGAAAGGCCTTTCAGGACAGAAATCTTTCATCCCTACCCACTCTGGTTTACCTTTGACACCAGATCTAGTAATGTTCTTTACTAATTGCCCCACTGAAATGTCCCAGGAATGACACTGATTACAAGACAATAACGTCAATTGTCATACTGGTCCCTGTAGAGTGAGATAGACAATAGACAATAGGTGCAGAAGTAGACCATTCGGACCTTTGAGCCTGCACCATCATTCTGAGATCATGGCTGATCATCTACTATCAATACCCGGTTCCTGTCTTGTCCCCATATCCCTTGATTCCCCTATCCATAAGGTACATATCTAACTCCTTCTTGAAAACATCCAGAGAATTGGCCTCCACTGCCTTCTGAGGAATGCATTCCACACCCCCACAACTCACTGGGAGAAGAAGTTTTTCCTTAACTCTGTCCTAAATGACCTACCCCTTATTCTTAAACCATGCCCTCTGGTACTGGACTCTCCCAGCATCTGGAACATGTTTCCTGCCTCTATCTTGTGAAATCCCTTAATAATCTTAATGTTGCAATCAAATTCCCCCTCAATCTCCTTAATTCCAGCGTGTACAAGCCCAGTCTCTCTAACCTCTCTGCGTAAGACAGTCCACAAATCCCAGGAATTAACCTTGTGAATCTATGCTGCACTTCCTCTACAGCCAGGATGTCCTTCCTTAACCCTGGAGACCAAAACTGGACACAATACTCCAGGTGTGGTCTCACCAGGGCCCTGTACAAATGCAAAAGGATTTCCTTGCTCTTGTACTCAATTCCCTTTGTAATAAAGGCCAACATTCCATTAGCCTTCTTCACTGCCTGCTGCATTTGCTCATTCACCTTCAGTGACTGATGAACAAGGACTCCTAGATCTTTTTGTATTTCTCCCTTACCTAACTTTACACTGTTCAGATAATAATCTGCCTTCCTGTTCTTACTCCCAAAGTGGATAACCTCACATTTATTCACATTAAACATCATCTGCCAAATATCTGCCCACTCACCCAGCCTATCCAAGTCACCTTGAATTCTCCTAACATCCTCATCACATGTCACACTGCCACCCAGCTTAGTATCATCAGCAAATTTGCTGATGTTATTCTCAATGCCTTTATCTGAATCGTTGATGTAAATCGTAAACAGCTGTGGTCCCAATACTGAGCCCTGTGGCACCCCACTAGTCACTACCTGCCATTTCGAGAAACACCTATTCACCGCTACCCTTTGCTTTCTATCTGTCAACCAGTTTTTTATCCATGTCAATATCTTCCCCCAATGCCATGAGCTCTGATTTTACCCATCAATCTCCTATGTGGGACCTTATCAAATGCCTTCTGAAAATCGAGGTACACTACATCCACTGGATCTCCCTTGTCTAACTTCCTGGTTACATCCTCGAAAAACTCCAATAGATTAGTCAAGCATGATTTGCCCTTGGTAAATCCATGCTGGCTTGGCCCAATCCTATCACTGCTATCTAGATATGCCACTATTTCATCTTTAATAATAGACTCTAGCATCTTCCCCACTACTGATGTTAGGCTGACAGGAAGATAGTTCTCTCTTTTCTCCCTCCCTCCTTTCTTAAAAAGTGGGATAACATTAGCCATTCTCCAATCCTCAGGAACTGATCCTGAATCTAATTAACATTGAAAAATGATTAACAATGCATCCGCAATTTCCAGAGCCACCTCCTTTAGTACCCTAGGATGCAGACCACATCTGGACCTGGGGATTTGTTAGCCTTCAGTCCCATCAGTCTACTCATCACCGTTTCCTTCCTAATGCCAATCTGTTTCATTTCCTCTGTTACCCTATGTCCTTGGCCTATCCATACATCTGGGAGATTGCTTGTGTCTTCCCTAGTGAAGACAGATCTAAAGTACTTACTAAATTCTTCTGTCATTTCTCTGTTTCCCATAACAATTTTACCCAATTCATTCTTCAAGGGCCCAACATTGTTCTTAACTATCTTCTTTCTCTTCACATACCTAAAAAATGCTTTTGCTATCCTCCTTTATATTCCTGGCTAGCTTGCATTCGTACCTCATTTTTTCTCCCCATATTGCCTTTTTAGTTAAGTTCTGTTGTTCCTTAAAAATTTCCCAATCATCTGTCTTCCCACTCACCTTAGCTCTGTCATACTTCTTTTTTTTAATGCTATGCAATCTCTGACTTCCTTTGTCAACCACTGTGGCCCCTTTCCCCCCTTTGAATCCTTCCTTCTCCGGGGGATGAACTGATTTAGCACCTTGTGCATTATTCCCAAGAATACCTGCCATTGCTGTTCCACTGTCTTTTCTGCTAGGATATCCGTCCATTTAACTTTGGCCAGCTCCTCCCTCATGACTCGATAGTCTCCTTTGTTCAATTGCAACACTGACGCCTCCGATCTGCCCTTATCCTTCTCAAGTTGCAGATAAAAACTTATCAAATTATGGTCACTACCTCCTAATCAGTTTCCAGAAACAGGAGACCTGATGTTCTCACTTAACAGCCCCAGGCGATTTCTCCATCTGGACACATTCTCTCCCGACTGACTCCACCCTATTCCCCTTTTCTCCTTATTTGCTTCCACTTCTCACCCTCTCAAAACTCCACCCCTTTCCCCATCCATTCTATTTGTCCACTGTGCTTCAGCACTCCGCAATCCCTGATCACCTAGTGGACCCAGACTCACCCCTCCCCCTCTCCTATGTATACAATCTCCCTCTCCACTCACACTTGATGCAGAGTCTCGAACCGAACCATTGATGCTTCCCCTCCCTCTGACACAAGCTGCTTGACCCACTGATTTCCTCCAAGAGCTTATTATGAACTCCAGTTTCCAATGTCTTTCGTGTCTCCAGGTATTCAAGTACTGTTCTGAAAATGGACTACGACTCCCAAACCAAAACTGATTATGCAAATATCCAGCACAGTTTGTTACTCACCAGGTAGGAAACCAATCAGAAGAAATGAGGTCCACATCATTTTATTCATGGAGACCCAGCCAGGACCTATCTGTCCTCAGAGAGAAATAACTGCAAAATAAAAATGAGGAAGAAAGCAACAGGGGGTTTGATCGAAAACCACAACGGGGGAGTGGGAAGTGACAATCTGCAAAGCTTTTAGCTATATTTAGCAAGAGAGAAACATTTAAACAGTTCCCAAAAATCAAATTAAATGTTGAGAAGAGCTAAAATATTCGGATTAGGACATATATCAATGGGATGAGTTGTAAAGTAAAAGGCAGACAAGATTGAAAAGGGGATTACAGGACTGAAGGTGTTATATCTGAATGTATGCAGTTTACCAAATGAGGTAGATGATCTTGAGGCACAGTTGCAGATTGGTAGGTGTGATGTTGTAGGCTTCACCAAATCATGCTGATAAAAGATTTTAGCTGGCAGTTGAATGTCCAAGGATACGCATTGTATTGAAAGGACAAGCAGGAAGGAAGATAGGGTGAGGTGGCTTTATTGGTAAAACATAAAATCAAATCATTAGAAATAGGTGACATATGGTTGAACAGTCTTGAATCAATTGTAGATAGAGCTAAGGAACTGCAAAGGTAAAAAGACCCTGATGGGAGTTGTATACAGACCCCCAAACAGTAGTAAGGAGGTGGTCTGCAAGTTACAACAGGAAATAGAAAATGCATGCCAAAAAGGCTGGAGGAACTGAGCTGGCCAGGCAGCATCTGTGGGCTCAAAATATTGACTGCACTTCTTTCCATAGATGCTGCCCGGTCTGCTGAGTTCCTCCATTGTCTTGGGTGTGGTGCTCAGATTTTCAGCATCTACAGATTTTCTCGTGAATGTTACACCAGTCATGGGAGACTTCAATGTGCAGGTAGATTGGGAAAATCAGACTGGTGCTGGATTCCAGGATAGGGAATTTATAGAGAGCCTCTGGGATGTCTTTTTAAAGCAGCCATTGGCTAAGCTCACTGGGGGATCAGCAATTCTGGATTGGGTGTTGTGCAATGAATCAGAATTTATTCGAGAGCTGAAGGTAAAAGAACCTTAAGAAAAGCTGATCATAATATTGGTACACCGCCCCTGAATTTCTGATGACCAGCACTATTTATTGCTCTTGTGTTAGAATGTTTTCATGTGATTATGGTGGGAAGTTTCAGTTCATTTATTGTTACAGTTTAGCTTGGATTATACAGTTATTTGCTTGTGCATTTGTGGGTCACACTAACTGTAACAGGGGGGGATTGTGTGATGGTTACTTCCCCCGTCTGTATGAGGCTGTTTGGGTTCACTCTCCGGCTCATGGTTCCCAGCCTGTTTTGTGTTTATCACATTACAATGGTTGTCGAGTTCAATGAGTATCCTCATCTGTCATTGTGAACCAAATGTTCGCCACATTGGTGTCAGGAGTGGGATGTGAAATTGACGACGAGATTGAAGAACTACGATATTGCATAGAGTGCCTTAAAATATGGGTAATAAGTCCAGGACCGAGCAGTATGCCTGCCCCATACCGGGCTCGTGAGATGAGACCTGAGGGAGGACCTTGGTGCCCCGACGGAGCGAACGTACCAGGCTTCCCAACCTGGCGGGCACAGCAGAGCACATCACCTGTCTCTGTCACGACCTGCACTGGGGAACGTAAGATGTTATAGCTATGGGAGGATACACTTGATATGATATGTTTCAATGAGGTCACTCCTCATTCTTCTGAATTCTACTGAACTCAGGCCCAGACCCATCAAACGCTCTTCATATGATAATCCATTCAATCCTGGAACCATTTTTGTGAATCCTCTTTGAAACTTCTCCAGTTTCAACACATCCATTCTGAGATGAGGGACCCAAAACTGCTCACAATATTTCAAGTGAGGCTTTGCTGGTGCTTCAGAAAGTCTCAAAGTTACATCTTTACTTTTATATTCCAAATATCACATTTGCTTTCCTCACCACAAACTCAACCTGCAAATTAACCTTGAGGGAACCCTCCATAAAGATTTTGAAATCCCTTTGCACTTCAGTTTTTAGTATTTATTTTTTTCTCCATATAGAAAATAGTCTACTTTTTATTGCTTCTACCAAATTGCATGACCATACACTTCCATCTAACATTTATTTTCCAGTTCTACAAATCTATCAAAGTCCATCCATAGCCTCTCTGCTCCCTCAAAACTACCTGTGCCTCCACCTATCTTCATATCATCTGCAAACATTGCAACATAGCTATCAATTACATTTTTCAAATTATTGACATATGTAATGGCTTCTTTGTAATGTTATCTGCTAAGGCTAATGTAATGGCTTCTCTGTAATGCTTGCTGCTGAGGTACTGTAATGGTTTCTCTGTAGCAGGAATGTTTGGGTTGTGACTAGAAATAACAGGATTTTGGAATTCAGTGCAATCCAATGAGAGAAATGTTATTCTTTCTTGTGTGTCTGGGAGCCAGGGTTTTTATGGGTTTTCGTTGAGGAGAGAGGAAGAGGAATGACACTTGTGGAGAGCGCTGGTAAACCACCGGATGGCGTATACCGGTATCCAAGGGTCCGATGGTCGGCGACGTTCAGTGGAAATTTATGATGGAGGAATGCCTGCTGAGTGAGCTCCAACAATATTGTGACTTTAATTTGGGCATTTTATTTTGTTTGCTTATTTTCATACTAATCTTTTATTCAGATTAAGTATCATAAAGTCTATCATTTAATTGCATATGGTGTACTGTCTTATATTTTTCATTGTGGGTTTGTAATTGGGAGTACATTACACAGCATCCACACAAACATGAATACCCAGTTTGGTGGGGCTGAAAGCTGATTTCCCTAGACCAACGTGATCTGGGTGAGCCTGAGGGTTACAATTGTGGGGGCTCAATTCAGTTTCGGGACTGTTTCGGTTTGCTGCTGTGTGACTGCCCTGTTTAAATCTGTAAATCTCTGCTGGTATGGATGCCGCTGGATTATAGCAATGGTGTGGCTCTGTGGGATTGCGGTTAGTAATGCATGTGTGTTGAGTGGGGTGGATATTCGTACCCCAGATGAATTGTTAATTCGATGTTTGAATATGGTTAAAGCTGTTGGCGAGTTTGAAATCGTAGCACAGAAGTTTGATAAAATGGTGGACTCAGACCTTGTTTTAGTTCAGACTAGCTCTGACATAACAACAGTGGGGCTGCCAGCGTCTATTGGTGACCCAGGTGAGGCGGGGCCATGGCATGTCCATACTGTCAGGGAGGAAGAGAAGGGAGCCCAGCAGGCTGGGTCACAAGCTGAGTTGCCTGCAGTTGGGATTTCAGTGACAGGGTCCTATCATTTCTGAGGAATGAGGGGAAAGAGTGGTCGGGTTTGGAAAGTTTAATAATTCCCCGTCCCCCAGTGAAGGGTAATGGTTCTGAGTTGGCATCAGCCCTTACCTCCCTGGTGAATAAGGCAGCAGGTCCCCGCCAGATGCTAACAATTTTCTCTGGAATAACACTCACCCCCAAGGGGGAAGAGGAGTATGAGACATGGTTGGAGCACATCTCTCAGTTGTTAGTTGAGTGGCAGTGCTCTGATGATGAAAAGCGACAGAGATTGGTTGAAAGTTGGAAGGGTTGGAGGCTGGGGTAGTAAGAGGTGTGAAAGTCAGAAGACAAACCTACCAGAGTTCCAGGTGAAACCAGAGGAGGGAATGGACCTGTTAAGATTCTTCATCGGAACCACCTGTTACCCCTGGGACAAGAGTTGCAGGTAGACCCGGAGCCTGACTTAGAGCCTACACCTGGTAAGAGGACTCTGTGAAAACATAGGGAGACTGCAGGGCCCACAGCGGGAGAGGCTGGGCCAGGGCCCACCCCTGAGAGGGATACTGATTCAGAGGGTGATGATTTGGACGTGTGACTCATGCTGCCTTTCGCTAACTCTCCATTGATTGAGGAGATGACTCCTGGCCCTTCTCCCACTGAGTCAGGGGAAGTGGGATGGGCTACCTGTGGACAGTCTGGAGTACAGCAGGACCCTGAAGAAGAGGAGGCAGGGCCTGGACATGGGACAGGGGGATCCGAGTTGCAGAGGGGCCTGAGTGGTAGGTTGAAGGAGGATTCGCCAAGCAGAGCCGAGATATCCCCAGCAGTACCTGAGCCTGAAGAGTTAGGTGAGGAGGTATGGAAGTCTCAGAGAATTAGGAAACTACCAGATAGGTTGGCCTATGTAGCGCCTGGGGAACAGGGCGTGGTATCTACTGTTTTGGGGAGCTATGTCACTGCCTTTTGCACCTAGATTGACCTTTGTGTTTTGCAGGAAGTGTTGGCGAATGATCTCAATGTCATGAGGACATGACTAAATTTGGTGGGGTGGGGGGGGGGGAGAATGTAATGGCTTCTCTGTAATGCTGAGGTAATGGTTTTTCTGTAGCAGGAATGCTTGGGTTATGATAGGAAGAGTGTGACACAATTTGTTTATATATAGCATCTATTGGTACTTCTCTATATTCTGCTGATAAGATAAATAAAGAAGACAGAAGTTCTGACCACATCCTTTGCTGAGAGTGAAAATTACAGAGGACAGCTGTGCCTGACACAACAGAGTCAGCACTCTTACTATACAAAGTACAGAATTTAAGCAGATATATACTCATGACTGATATACTGTATTGTCTCCCCTAAAACACATGTAACAAACTCAAAGTAACAGAAGCTCTCTGTTTGTACTGAATTATTTTATCATTTATCCATTTCTATACAATGTGAAATTAGTTATTTATAAAAAATTGCAAAGACATCAACAAAAATTCAGGACAATATAAATATATAAATTAGCCACTTTCTTGGATCACCTCAACCCTCACACTACAATGAAATCAGGGTTAAACAAAAAAAACAGCACACACAAAATGCCGGGGGATCTCAGCAGGCTGTGCAGTTGAACAATTAACATTGTTTTGTTAAACTTCAAGATGGTGCCGATACGGATAATTTCAGAACATGCAGTATGCCAGTCATACTAAACATGATTCTGATTCTGTATTATTTCTCCAATAAGTGTGACCTGTGAGAATTGTTATCCCTTGTACTGAAGCTCTCTCAGACTTCATCTGGTCCAGGGAATCGCACAGCAGGACTCTGGATAGATCACTCTTTGAGTAACATTGAAAGATCTAACCAGTTAAACAGGGATATTGGGAAGCAAGCAACTGAGAATCTGTGTAAAGATATGCAGAGTTATGATATGGAGGTAAGACAGGTAAGATATAAATATCTTCTCCTTAGACAATGGTGACCTGTCTGTTTACAAGGCCCTATGATTTTATGAGAAATAGAAACTGCAGCGGTTGTCTACTTACACAAACCATTTCCTGTCAAAATGCAGTTGAGTTGGTTTAGGAGAGGGTCCGATGTGGCTTTTATCCATTGTGAATATGTAATTCCATTCAGTAACCTTTCCCCTCACATCTAACTAAAGCAAAGTGAAATCACATCAGAGCTATTGAAATTGCACTAATGGAGGGAAAATAATTCAGAAGAGGTGAGCTCTAAAAGTAACTTCAAAGAGTGGGCACAGCCTTCAGAGAGGGAATGAAATTTTATCCCCCCAAGGACATCCCATTTGAACAGAGATGAGGAAGTAGGTGGAATGTAAAAGGAGCTTCTCATGCAAACTCAGCACACAGTACTCCACTTCGTTCCATTACCCTTCACTGGGGGATGGGGAATTATTAAACTTTCCAAACCCGACCACTCTTTCCCCTCATTCCTCAGAAATGATAGGGCCCTGTCACTGAAATCCCAACTGCAGGCAACTCAGCTTGTGACCCAGCCTGCTGGACTCCCTTCTCTTCCTCCCTGACAGTATGGACACGTCATGGCCCCACCTCACCTGGGTCACCAATAGACGCTGGCAGCCCCACTGTTGTTATGTCAGAGCTAGTCTGAACTAAAACAAGGTCTGAGCCCACCATTTTATCAAACTTCTGTGCTACGATTTCAAACTCACCAACAGCTTTAACGATACTCAAACATCGAATTAACAATTCATCTGGGGTATGAATATCCACCCAACTCAACAGACACGCATTACTAACCGCAATCTCACAGAGGGACACCATTGCTATAATCCAGCGGCATCCATACCAGCAGAGATTTACAGATTTAAGCAGGGCTGTCACACAGCAGCAAACCGAAACAGACCCGAAACTGAATTGAGCCCCCACAATTGTAACCCTCAGGCTCGCCCAGATCGCGTTGGTCTAGGGAAATCAGCTTTCAGCCCCGCCAAACTGGGTATTCAAGTTTGTGTGGATGCTGTGTAATGTACTCCCAATTACAAACTCACAATGCAAAATATCAGACAGTACACCATATGCAATTAAATGATAGACTTTATGATACTTAATCTGAATAAAAAATTAGCATGAAAGTAAGCAAACAAAATAAAATGCCCAAATTAAAGTCACAGTATTGTTGGAGCTCACTCAGCAGGCATTCCTCCATCATCAATTTCCACTGAACGTCGCCGACCATCGGACCCTTGGATACCGGTATACGCCATCCGGTGGTTTACCAGCGCTCTCCACAAGTGTCATTCCTCTTCCTCTCTCCTCAACGAAAACCCACAAAAACCCTGGCTCCCAGACACACAAGAAAGAATAACATTTCTCTCATTGGATTGCACTGAATTCCAAAATCCTGTTATCTCTAGTCACAACCCAAACATTCCTGCTACAGAGAAACCATTACAGTACCTCAGCAGCAAGCATTACAGAGAAGCCATTACATTAGCCTTAGCAGATAACATTACAAAGAAGCCATTACATATGTCAATAATTTGAAAAATGCAATTGATAGCTTTGTTGCAAAGTTGACTCTGTGACCACAAGAATTTATTACACAACAGAAGGATGTAAACCCTAAACCTTATAGTTCAAAGTAGATTTATTATCAAAGTCTGCATAGGTCACCATATGAAACTCAGATTTATTTTCTGTGGGCATACTCAATGATCCTATAGAATAATAACAAAAACAAAATCAATGAAAGACCACCCAACTAGGGCATTCAACCTGAGTGCAGAAGAAAACTAACAAATAAGTGAGCAATCAATATCAAAAACATGAGATGAAAAGTCCTTGAACGTTGAGTCCATTTGTTGTGGAAAACTTCAATGTTGGGGCAAGTGATTATCCGTTCCAAGAATCTACTTCCAAAATAAAAATGAATATCAACTTCTATGGCAACGTTATTGCAGAATATTCAGTGTTTGATTTATCTTGGATTCTTGAGCTTAAAACATGTAGGAGATCGTTGGTTGTACCATTGGTTGTAGAACTGAAAACAATATTCTCACAGGCATTCTGTACTAGAAAATAAAATTGCATTTCCCCCCTAATCATATTGATGGGGCAAATGGCCTAATACATCTCTTATATCGTATGGTCTCATTTGGGAGCAGGGCCATAGGACCAGCAATGAGAACATTGTACCTTTCAGCAGAACTGGATCAAATGATTTACCTTGCAGTTGACACTGATGTAAATGTTTCACATGAATATTCCCATCCTGTTAAGGCAAGGAAAGAAAATTCAGTCTATTCTGTTTTCCAAGTGCAGTCAAGCAAGTGTACATGCCTTGAGTAAACTCATGCCTTGGTTGCATGGAGGTGAGTAATTTCTGTTTCCTGTGTATATCTGAACACCCATGTTGCTAGGGAAGTTGCAGGGCTTGATTGCTGCGATTGCAAACACTATTTAATTCTGTGCAGACAGAGGTGAAAGTTCCAGCCAGGCAGCTGGCATCTGCCAGCTCTGGGAGATCTGTTGTTAGGGCTACAATACCTACCAGAGGATAAACACAACTCTGCACTGTGTAGGCACAGATATTAGATCAAGTACAGTTTTTGATACAACTGGATAATGCTCCTATTCTCAATGGTAAGACAATTCCTGTTATAACACAAAATGGTGGAGGAATTCAGCAGGTCGGGAAGAACTCAGCAGATCACCAGAAAGGGCCTCAGCCTGAAATGTCGCCTGTTTCTTCCTTTGCACAGATGATGCCTGACCTGCTGATTTCCTACCGCACCTTGTATATGTTGATGTTGTTGTCCAAAATCGGCAGAATCTCTTGTGTTCTTGATCTAATAGTGGACAGAAAAATGCCTTAAGCATCATAGAATTATGTAGTATAAGAACAATTCTTCAACTCAACTCATTCACACTGATGAGTGTGTTAAACTGATCTGGACTCACTTGCCTGCATTTAGCTCACATCCCTTTCCCAGAAAAGTTTTAAAATCATTTTTTATGGTATCCATCTCCTCAAATTTGTTCAGTAATTTGTCACAGTTACCCCCTCTCTCTGTGTAAAAATTCTGCCCCTCAGGTTCCTTTTATATACAACATAGCACAATACAACACAGTACAGGCTCCTTGGCCCATGATGTTGTTCCAGCCTTAAACCTAGTCCATGATCAATCAAACCCTTCCACCTGCACAGCACAAAACTATCTATGTGCCAATCTAAGAGTCACTTAACTACTGTGTCACAGATGTATTAGTCAACATCACGGTAAATCTCCTCTAAAGCCTCAAAAATTTCCATATTCTTCATATGGTGAGATGACAAGAATAGAGCACAGTCCTCCAAGTGTGGACTAATCAGAGTTCTATAGGGCAGTAATAATACCTCATGGTTCTTGAATTCAACACTCGAATTAATGAAGTCCAATGTGGCATGTGCCTTCTTCACCATCTTATCAATTTGCGTGCCAGTTTTAACAAATATTTGGGCTTGGACCCCAACATCTTGCCATTAACCTTACATGCTGTCTTCAAATTTCATCTTTCAAGCTGCATTACTTCAGGACGGATAATTGCACCTAACAGCAACTCCTTTGTTTTCCTCTTCAGAAACAACTCTACTTCCATCTTTAATATTTCTATTTTTCCCCTTCAGGGTTCTTTTGAAGACCCTGACCTGGGGTTATATGCTGACTACAGTTCTTTGTGGGAATGGGACCTGCTGTCTGGGTTCTATAACTGGCCGTTGTTTGGCACGCCAAAGGCTCAGCCCAGGAGTCTGGCTCGGATTTGGAAGCCTAGGATCTCGGGGCTTTGGAGATGGGCAGACCAAGGGTCGATGTCACCACGGGTGACCCATGTGTCATCGGGGTGGGTTCAGGATATCTGTGACTGTGTGCCTGGAGACACAGGATCCTTGGGATCTTCAGGCACAGAGCTTGAAAAAAGTGATGTAACGGACTTCTAAGATCATAAACCAGTGAGTTGTTTGCTATCTCCCCACTCACTGTGAAAATGGAGACACCTCTTTCTCCCTTATAAGGGAGAGAGAGAGCCTGTGGTATGTCAAATATTGGGTGAAACGCGAAGCCTTTGGGGTAACTGCAAGTCCGTGTCTTTGCTATTGCTTTGCTCACACTTGAGTGCTCGGTGGCGGTGCCGATGCTTTTTTTTTGCTGGTGAGGGGAGGGGGGGATTGTTGCTCACTGCCACTTACGCATGGGAAGGGGGAGCTGGGGGGGGGGTCTTTGGGGTTCTAACATTTAACTGTCATTCATTCTTGGGGTGCTCATCTGTTTTCGTGGATGGTTGAGAAGTAACAGCATTTCAGGGTGTATATTGTACACATTTCTCTGACATTAAATTGTTCCTTTGAACTTTTGAACTTTTCCAGATAGAACTCCATCCGCTACTTTTCAGCCCAGCTCTGCATCCTGTCAATATCCCACTGTAACCTATGACAATCTTCTGCACTGTCCACTGCACCACCAGCATCTGTGTTCTCTGCAAACATGCTAAGCAATCCTTCCACTTCCTCAGTTAAGTACTTTATAAAAATCACAAAGGACAAGGATCCCAGAACAGAACATCCTTTTGTTAGTCGGAGGATTGAGATCAAGTGCCAGCAGGTAATTGTGTAACAACTCTGGTCACTACCTCCTGGCAGAGTACATTCTTTCTATTGCCATCCTCTGCCTTCTATGGGCAAGCCAGTTTCACCTGTTGGAGTGTCTGAAATGAGGAGGCATAGTAACAAGCTTATATTTGGGTAATTTAAAAAGTAGATGCATAGGAACGTCTTTACTCTCTTTGGAATTCTCTACCTGGAAGGTTGTGGAGGCTGGATCAGTGGGGCTACTTAAACAGAGAGTTGATTTTTTATATATAGGTCAGGGAATGGCAAAGTGGAAAAATGGGACAGAAGAGCAGAGACAGGCAGGTATAGATCAGCCAGGGTTACATTGATAATGCAGTAGAATTGAGAGACCAAACTGCCTGTTGAAGCCATTCTTCCTGAGTTCTTACACTAACTGCATATGATTTCCACTGTTTTCTTCACCTGTACAATTCTCTCTGTTTTCCATGAAACAAACCACTGGAAACTGGTTAAAAATCCAGAAGGAGCAAGCTTGGGCACTTGCTGTTTTCCAAAGATGAGTAAAATCTCAGTCAGCAACTGGAAGTGTCAGCAACTTAGACACAAAGCCACCATGCACAGCAAGAGCAGGCTGCAGGCAGGAAGCTCTCTGGTGAGGGACTCACTTCTCAGCTAGTGAATGTGGCGTTCTGCTCTCTGCAAGACTTGTCACAGTGCAGAGAGAATCATCTGAAAATGTCTGAATGGAATCCTAAGAACATAACAGATGAGCACTCCCAACCACACACCCCTCCACAACCCCGACCACCACAACTTTATCACTTCATGTCAGCCACCTTAGGTACAAACACTGTCGTGGCTAGTGTCACTTTATAGACATACAGGCACTGTATATAAACCATCTTATGTATTTATATTTATTGTGTTTCTTTATTATTGTGTTCAATATCTTTTTTGTGTTGCATTGGATCCAAATTAACAATTATTTTGTTCTCCTCTCACTCATGTCCTGGAACCGACATTAAGCAATCTTGAATCTTGAAAACAGTACATGATACATCCTAATGATTCACACCCTCCACAACTTACCAGTGTTAGTAAACCAAATCACAAGTCTGTAATTGTCTTCTCTGTTGCAGTTGGACACATTCACTATTTCACTGGATTTCGCTCCATGAGTATTCAAGGCTGTGCAGTAATATTGATGGTGCTGGTGTTTGAAGGATTGACAATGTAGATCCAGTTTACTGGTGTCAGAGATCTTTGAATCCACTGATGAGGTGTTTTCATACCATGTGTATTGAATGGGAAGGGATCCCAGTGCAGACTCACAGGACAGTGACACGGATCCCCCACCACACGAGACATTTGCAGGAGACAGAAACTGAAGCACAGGAACAGACACCGGTTCTGTGGGAAAGAATCAGTGAACATAAGAAAATCAATAAAGATGCAACAGGTGGGCATCTGAACCCCACATCAATCTGAGTCACTGCACCCTCTCAACTGCCTGAACTGCCAAATCTGACATTATCCCAAAACAAAGTAGGACTCCAAATCAGGACAGATGTGATGATGACTTTGAGGATGTGTCAGAATGAAAATCAGAGTACAATCTCTCTCAGCTTCAAGGAGACAGCCTCTGGTGCTGTTTGGAGAATCAATGCAAGCATACTTTACGGAGACAGAGCGTAGTGATGAAAGCGCTAAACAGCAACTCCTTTGCTTGCATCTTCAGAAAGACATTTATTTCCATCTTTAATATCTTTATTTTTCCCTTTCTGGGTTCTTTTGAAGACCCTGACCTGGAGTTACCTGCTTACTAACATTCTTTGTGGGAATGGGACCCACTCTTGGGGTTTCATAACTGGCCGTTCATCGGCACGCCAAGGGCTCGGCCAAGAGTCCGGCTCAGCTATGAAGGCTTTGGAGGCCGAGGATCTCCGGGCTCTGGAGATGGGCAGATCGAAGTTCGGTGTTAAGGCGGGAGATCATGTGTCATCGGGAAAGTCAGAAGGTGTATTGCTGTGTGCCCAGATCTTTGGGCACAGAGCTGGAAAAAAGCAACATAATGGAGTTTTAACATCATAAACCAGTGAGATGTTTGTTATCTCCCCACTTGCTGTGAAAACAGAGACACCTTTTTTTTCCCTTATTAGGGAGAAAGAGAGCCTGTGGTTTGTCAAATATTGGGTGAAACATGAAGTCTTTGCTCACACTTGAGAACTCGGTGGCGGGTGCCGATGCTGATTTTTTGCCAGTGGGGTGAGGGGGTGGGATTGTTGCTTGCTGCCGCTTACATGCAGGAGGGAGGGGAACTGCTGGGGCCTTTGGGGTTCTAACATTTAACTGTTGTTCATTTTTTGGGGTGCTCCCCTGTTTTTGTGGATGGTTACGAAGAAAAAGCATTTCAGGATGTATATTGTATTCATTTCTCTGACATTAAATTGTAGCTTTGAGAACTTTGTGCCTTTAAGATGAGAAGTAGCCAGTTTAAAATAGATTTGTGAGACAGCTTTTTTAGCTACAGCGAGTGTGGTGACTGCCTGTAATGGTCTGTCAGGCAAGCAGGTGGAGCAGGTAGAACAACAATAGTTAAAAGGCATTTAGATGAACCCACCAAAAGTTAGGCACTGCAGTGATTATACACATTTGTCGCCAAATGGAATTAGCTTAAACTGACATAATAAGATCATAAAACAATAAGACATAGAAGTAGAATTAGGCCATTTGGCCTATTGAGTCTGCTCCAAAATTCAATAATGCTGATATAGCTTCCATCTCAACTGTATTCTGCTGCCTTCTCCCTGAAACATTGGATGCCTGTACTAATCAAGAACCTATCAGCCTTCACTTTAAATATACCCAATAGCTTGACTTCCACAACCTTCTGTGACAATGAATTCCAAAGGATCACCACCCTCTGGCTAAAGAAATTTCTTCTCAGCTATGTTCAAAAGGAATGTCCTTATATTGTCTTTGACCACCAGTCTAGACTCCTCCACTGCTGGAAACACACTTTCTATGTCTACTCAAACTAGCCTTTCAATGGTCTACAAGTCTCAATGAGATACCCTCTCATTTTTCTAAATTCTAGCAAGCAAAAGGCTGAGTGCCATCAAATACATCTCATATGTTAACTCCTTCATTCCAGGTCATTGGATGCACATGATGGGCTGGAGGGGGGGGGGGGGGGGATCTACTTCTGTGCCAGAAAGTTCCTTTTTCAATTTTCTAATGTCATTCCATTGTGCTATTTTCCACATGGGAATGGGTTGGATGGAGAGGTAGGCTGTCGGGTGTTGGGTAGTCGGCAGGTGCTGAGTGTGGGGACTCACAGCTCCTAGATGTGGATGGAGGGAGGGGGTGAGGGGGGGTGAGAAGGAGAGGGGGATGAGAGGGAGAGGGATTGAGATTGAGGGGGTTGTGGAGAAAACAACTGATCCCTGAGGTGAGGTGGAGAGTGGGCTGGCCTGCTCCATGATGACTGAGCTGAGTCTTTTGAACTCTGAAAATTGATTCCCTTTTAATATTTATTGAGGTATTTAGACCACGAGCAATATTTGCATTTCACTGATCTGTTGCTGCTGGATTATTAGTTTAATTCTCAATACAGACTCTGACAGGGTGACATTTCATACAGTTCAGAAGCAGGAAAATGTGCTGAGCCTCCCACTGGAAATCACTGGCCACTCAGTGGGATGGACAACATGAGTAGGGTTAATAGACCCCTGCCCACTCACCACCAGCCTCTGCACCGCTTAGGAGCCTCAGGATATTCCTGCTGCCCAGACAAAACAGATTAGACATTTGATATCAGATATCATACAGTCAAACAACTGGAAACCTACCATCAGATACTTGTAGATGCATATCAAACATTGGATGATTGCCAGATGTTGCAATTCCACATCTGTAAACTCCTGTATCTTGAGAGACAAGATTCTCCATAGTAACAGTAAATATTCCCTGGGATGTGTTATCTCTGATTGTCATCCTTCCATACTGTTCACTTTGCCCATTTGTATTCACTAATGATGTGCACTGGCGATCCCACATGCAGCAGAAATACTTTTGGTGTGAGCGGTACATTGGTGCATAGTGACAATCGATTGTGACCGCTCTTCCCACAACTCCTCTTACTTTATCTTCAGCCCATAAAGCACCTGAAACTAAGAGAGAAATTCTTCAGAAAATGGACAGGTAAAATCAAATTTACACAAGCAGATTCAACATTTTTTAATGTTATTTCCTGTACAGGAGAGCAAAATCATTGGTACTCTGGATCCAATGCAGCACAAAAAAGCAAATGATAATGCATTAATAATATAAAAAGATGTTTTATTTAAAGCTGTCACTGTGTTCTGAGGAATCTGCTCACACTGTCAATTGGTACAATTGAACTCCACATTGATTGAGAAGGACAACAGCATCGTCCCTCATCCCGTGCTCACAGCTCTTCACAAGTAATGATTTTTATTTGATTGGATCATCATTTGTATCTGCCCACTAATGTCTCAGTGTGTTTCCATATTTTTGAGTCAATAGATTACTGATCCAGTCCTATTCCAGGCAGGGGAGCACAAGATCAGTGGTGGATAACTTACTGGAGGTGATTGTGTGAGATAGAATTCCCCTGAACTTGCAAAGGCAAGATCTAATTTGGGATACACACAAAATGCTGGTGGAATGCAGCAGGCCAGGCAGCATCTATAGGGAGAAGTGCTATCGATGTTTTGGTCCGAGACCCTTCTTTGGGACTAACTGAAGGGGAAGATAGTAAGAAATTTGAAAGTAGGAGAGGGAGGGGAAAATGCAAAATGATAGGAGAAGACTGGAGGGGGTGGGGTGAAGCTGAGAGCCAGAAAGGTGATTGGCAAAAGAGATACAGAGCTAGAGAAGGGAAAGGCTCATGGGAAGGGAGGCCTAGGGAGAAAGAAAGGGGGAGGGGAGCAAAAGATGGAGATGGAGAACAGGCAGAGTGATGGGCAGAGAGAGAAGGAGAAAAAAGGAGTGGAAAAAAAACTAAATATATCAGGGATCTGATTTGGGATAGTCAACATGATTTTTTGTATGATAAATACACTCAAAATTTTTTGACTGGGTTTTTTGAAGAGCTGATCAAAGGGACTGATGAGGACAGGGCTGCAGAGGTTGGCACGTGGAGCTTCGCGAGGCCTTTGACAAGGTCTCACACTGCAGACTGATCTGCAAAGTGAGATCTCATGGTAAGCTAGCAGGATGGATACTGAATAGGCTTGATGGAAGGAGTCAGATTGTGGTGGTGGAGTGTTGGTTTTCTGACAACATCAGACTTTATCACCAGTGGTGTGCCATTGGAATCAGTGCTGTTATTTGTTAGCTACTGTTATTTGTCATCAATATTAATAATTTATAATGATAATGTTGGTGGCATGAACCAGTGTTCAGCCCCGTTACTCCGTGCCAACATGATGCCCTCCATCTGAGCCTGTCCCGTCTGCCTGCATTTAATCTGTTGCCTTCTCTTCTCACTCATGCCATCAGTTCAAGTTTAACTTCAAGATTAATTGTCATTCAACCATATATAAATCCCACAAAATGCAACAGCATTACTCCTGGACGAAGATGTGAAACGCAGGACCAACAGTCACACTCAGCACAAGGCACATACAAAATAACTGTAAAATACAGTCACACACAAAAAAAAATATATAGTCCATTGGGTTTGTCAGCATTTAGTGATCTGCAGCTATAGGGCTCCTGGATTAGTTTCACTCACCTCAGCACTGAACTGACTCTGTAGCTGCTGACTCACTTTCATGGACTCTGTGTCTCTTGTTCTTATTTGTTTACATATTTTTATTATTTCCACGATTCATCCTCTTTTGCACATTGGATGTTTGTCAGTCTTTGTTGTGTGTGCCATGCTGAGGATTCTATTGTGTTTCTTTGTTTTGTGGATATATTTAAGAAGATGAGGCTCTAGGATCTTTACGGTATACTTTGATAATAAATTGAACTTTGAATAAGAAAAGTGGCCAATAAAATGGGTGATGGGATTGAACCCAGACAGTGTGAAGTGATGTATCTTGGGAAATTAAACAAGGGCACATCTTACACAGGAGAGAACTCGGTGTGCAACTACATAGGTCCCTGAAAGTGGTAACACAGGAAAAAGCAGTGAACAAGGCATATGTATGCTTGCCTTCATTAGATGGGGCATTACATTCAGTTGGAATGGCCTGTTACAACTATAAAGGATGTTGAACAGACCTCACCTTGTCTACCCTGTGCAGTTCCAGTGGAAGAGTGTGATTCAATTAGAGAAGGTACAGAAAATATTCACAAAGATGCTGCTGGGACTGGAGGGTTTGGGTTATCAATAGGCTGGGACTCTTTTCTCTGAAGTTAGGGCAGTTGTGGGGTGGTTTTAAGAGGGACAATAATATAGTGTATAATCGTGGTCTTTATTCCAGGGTAGGGATGTTGATAACCTGTGAGAGGGGAAAGTCTTGGAGGGGCAGTGTTTTCCACACAGAGCAGTGGGTACACATACACTATTTAAAATACATTGGGACAAATTCATCTACAGCAGTGGTTCCCAACTTGGGGCGTACGCCCCACAGGAGGGTAATTTGATTTTTAAGGGGGGCAATTTGAGAATGAGTTATTAACAGTGATTTTTTTTCTAGTAAGTCTGTGTATGAGTGTGTGTGTGAGTTAATACATATGCGTATATACAGTATGCATACATAAAAATACTTGTGTGTATGTACATGTGTAATTGCGTATGTACTGTATATATAGTGTATCACCATCATTACAACCATCAAATGGCTTTCATAATTAAATTAATGAATTGACTGATGGAGGAAGGAACAAATGAACAAGTCCAAACGCGTAAGAAACTCGCACGAGGTCGTGCCAATGCTGCTTTTTGCAGTAGCTTTCGGTTCTTGGTGGTGTGAAGGTGTGTACATTGCGTCATCTCTTTTAAACGGTGTATCTGTCTTTGTATGCTGTAGAACGAATCGGCATTGTTTTATTTATTTATTATTATTATTTTAATATCACTTAATGGTCATTTTTTTACAATTTCTTAGTAATTTCGTCCTCAGAACTTTAACAGTCCTTTGGTTCTTTTATTTTTCTCTTTCATGAATGCCATGTTCTTTGGAAGCTTGTTTAAACCAAGTTAATGGTCTTTTAGGCTTCCTCCAGGTGAATAGGAGTTCACTTTTTGAATAATAAGAATTATATATCACCACAGGGGGCATCAGGATTTTAGAGGTGATTAGGTGGGGCATGGCCAAAAAAAGTTGGGGACCACTGATCCACAGAAAAGCTCTAGAAGGATATGGACCAAATGTAGGGAAATGGGAGAAGCTCAGGAAGACTCTGTGGTCAGCATGGACGACTTGAGCTGAAGCTCCTGTTTCCATAACCTATAACTCTGTGACTTGGCAACATCCTCTCTAAACTGCACCAAACTCTTGGAAGGTTAAATTCAGAATTCTATTTCACTGCATAGATGTGACAGCTTATGGAATCACCGCCAATCAGATACCACTCAATTTCAAAGTTCACAGATTAAAGTACATTTATTATCAAGGTATGTATACTATTTGCAGGCTTGAAGTTTGCCACCTTACAGGCAGCTACAAAACAAAGAAACCCAATAGAACTTATTAAAAAAGGACTGTAACATTCTCCTTCGCGTGTCACGAAACGCCGAATTTAACGTCGAGATAAACCACAGTTAATAAGAACCAGATTGCAGTAAGATTAACCATTCACTGTTCACTCTTCACATTAACATATGGTGAAAACTGTTGATAAAACAATACAAGATTGATACAGTATTTGTTCCTTCCTTAATATCACATTTCAAGTGTAAATACTTGCAAAGGTGACTATAACTACATTACACTAAGGTGCAGTATACAGGGAGAGTTTACCTGCTCCATTGACTATTTTAAATACACTTCCATGCAAACTATCCGCGACTCTTTAACTAACGAAAGCATAAACATTATCTACCATCGTTACTTCTAACAGGATCGGCATTAACATCTTAGTTCAATATATCGATTATCTATTAACTTACAGCGTTGCTCTCACTGTGATTTCTCATGCCTGCAAAACAACTTCTGCTCAGGTGAGCCTCGTGGTAAGCCCCCACCCTCGCGCTAATTTCAAACCGGTATTTTCCCACAAGACGCGGCGAAACCGGATGTGACGTCATCACATGCCGATATATTTTACATGCAATGAATATACTTTAAACACTTCTAATTCTAACTAGAAAATACTATTGAATGAATTACTAAGCGAAAATATTATAAACTAAATAACTGTCGTAAAGACAGCACAAGGACCATCAAACACCCAATGTGCAAAAGAAACAAAATGTGTCAACAAGGAAAGTACACAAATAACATTCAGAACTGAAATTCACAGAAATTCCATAGCCACGAAGGCAGTCATCTCTGCAATCGATTCGGGAGCCCATCAATTGCAGTCCACAGCCTCAGTTAGGCAAAGAGACAGGCAAGCCTCACAGAGTAGAAAGCTGAACACGGGCCTATCCCTTGCTTCAAATGGCATTCCTGTATCATTTTAAATATGTTTTGAAGATCTATTATCCTTGTTGTAATCATGAAAAGCAGTAGCCTTGTTCATGTGTGCACAAAGATGCAAGGGTTCCCTTCTCATATTTCAGCAGCCACTATGTTTTTTGGCTGGTACCATAGAAGTACCATAGTACACTACGGCACAGTACAGGCCCTTCAGCCCTCCATGTTATGCCGACCCATATAATCCTTAAAAAAAATGTACTAAACCCACACTACCCCATAACCCTGCATTTTCCTTTCATCCATTTGTCTGTCCAAGATGCTCTTAAATACCCCTAATGTTTTAGCCTCCACCACTCTTCCCTACACTATCACATCTTAGCCATTCTCTTAACCTGCCTGAGTCTTTCTGTAGTCTCTATGCTTCCTCAAAACTATCTGTCCCCCTACCTATCTTTGTATTGTCTGCAAACTCGGCCACAAAGTTATTAAAACCGTCATCCAAATCATTGATGTACAATATGACAAAATGTGGTCATAACACCAGGCCCCACAGAACATCATAAGTCATTGACAGCCAGACAGGAAGGTTCTCTTTACTCCCAATCTTTGCCTCCTGCCAGTCAGTGAACCTTCTATCCAAAGGAGTGTTTTTCCTGTAGTACCATGGGCTCTAATCTTGTTTAACAGTCACATGTGTGGCACCTTGTCAAAGGCCTTCCAAAAATCCAAATAAATAACATCTACTGATGTTCTTTTCTCTATCCTGCCTGTTTTATTTTTTTGTCAAATTTTTTCAGGCAAGATTTCCCCTGAAGGAAACCATATTTTATAATGGACCTCCGTGTACTCGGAAACCTCATCCTTAATAATGGATTCGAACATCCACCCAGCCACTGAAGTCAGGCTAACTGTCCATCATTCCCTTTCTATTGCCTCCCACCCTTCTGAAAGAGTGGAGTGACATTTCCAATGTTCCAGTCCTCCAAAATCATTCCAGAATCTAGTTGTTCTTTAAAGATCAGTACTATTACCTCAACAATCTCTTCAGCTACCTCTTTGAGAACCCATCTGGTCCAAATGACTTATCTGCATTCAGACCTTTCAATTTCTTCTAAGCACCTTTTCCTTAGTAATGGCAACTACACTTACCTTTGCCCCTGTCATTGTTGAATTTCTGTCATACTGCTTGTGGTTTCCTCAGTGACAAATATTGCAAAATATTTATTAAGATTGTTTGTAATTTCTTTGCCTCCCAGTACTGAAACACCAGTGTCATTATCCAGTGGTCTGACATCAACTCTCGCCTTCTCTTTTACTCTTCATGTATCTGAAAAACTTTTGGTACCTTTTTTTACAAGATTGTCTAGTTTCCCCTCATGGTTAATCTTTTCTCTCCTTGTAGCTTTACTAGTTGCCTTCTGTTGGGTTTTAAAAGCTTCCCGAGTCTCTACCTTAACACAACTTTTTGCTATATCATATGTCCTTTCTTTTGTTATTTTTTTGTGGCAATGTCACTGTCTCACAACTCAACACCCATTCCAGTGTCTTCAATACCGAAGTCAGAAGTGTGAATGAAATGCTCTCAGCTTGTCTGGATGTGCAAGTCCAACTGTGTTACAGATGCTCCACATTTCCAGGAGGAAGTGACAGACTAAACTGTTCACTTTATTTCTACCCCATGGAGGCTGCAATGTGTAGCTTCTACAAATGCAGAGAAATTCCTTACCCTTACTAGAAGTATAAGAGCAGCAGTAACAGAGTAACAAAAAGAAATATTTATATGTATTCTCTCCCCCTTGAAATTAGAACTTACTGGTGCCATTGATTTCTGTCACATAACTGCAGATCTCTCTGTTGTTGAAGACTGTCACATTAACCATTGCATTGGATTTTGCTCCAAGCCGATTCGAGACTCTGCAGTAATATTGATGGTGCTGGTGGTTGAAGGATTGACAATGCAGAGTCAGTTCATCGGAGTCTGAGATCTTGTAATACCCAGATGAGGTTTGTTCATACCATCTGTACTGAATGGGAAGGGATCCCTAGAAGGACTCACAGGAAACTCTCAATGAGCCACCAAGATGTGAGACCTTTGCTGGTGACAGATATCGAAGCACAGGAACAGACACAGGTTCTGTGGGGAAGAATTAAGCATTCAGACACTGAATGAACATCTGAAAATCAAACACTCTTCTGCCACTTTGTTAGGTACACCTGCTCATTTGCATGATAAAGCAAACATCCAATTTGTCAATCATGTGGCAGCAACTCAGTCCATAAAAGCATTCAGACAGTCAAGAAGTTCAGTTGATGTTCTAGCTAAACATTAGAATAGGGGAAGAAATGTGATCATAGTGACTTTGATTATGGAATGATTGTTGGTGCCAGGAGGTATGGTTTTAATGTTAGATTCCTGCTGACATTAAATTTTCATGCATAACTTTCTCTGGAGCTTACAGAGAATGGTGTTAAAAAAAAACAAAAAAAAACATCTGTGAACAAAAATGCATTGTTAATGAGAGGAATGGGGAGAATGGCCAGACTAGCAAAAGAGAAGGCATACAAGGAAGCCAGAGCTAGTCAAAAGATAGAGGATTGGGAAACTTTTAAAAACTTGCAGAAGGAAACTAAGAAGGTCATTAGGAAGGAAAAGATGAATTATGAGAGGAAGTAGGCGACTAACATCAAAGAAGATACTAAAAGGTCTTTAAGTATATAAGGGGTAAAAGAGAGTCAAGGGTAGATATAAGACCAATGCAAAATGACGCTGGAGATATTATAATGAGAGATGCAAAGATGGCAGAGGAAATGGATGCGTATTTTCAGATTCAGATTCAGATTCAGTTTATTGTCATTTAGAAACCACAAATGTAATGCAGTTAAAAAATGAGACAACGTTCCCTCAGAATGATATCACAAAATCAAATAACATAACAGATTACACCAGAAAATCCACGTAACGTTTGGCAATCCCCAATCCAGAGTCCGGACAGGCTGCTGTGTATTAATATCGCACTACCATTCTAGTGCGTTCCCCGGAAAGGAGCTCCAAATCCAGCAGACAAACAAGACCAAAAAACTAAAGCTACAAGATCTGCACAAAACCACATAATTACAACATATAGTTACAACAGTGCAAACAATAGCATAATTGATAAAAAAAAACAGACTATGGGCACAGTAAAAATAGTCCAAGATGTTAAAGGACTGTAAGTTCAAAAGAAAAGAAACAGTCTTCAAGGTGGTAGACTTCTGCAGTATACCGGACATTCCAGAGTATCAGGGAAGTGAAGTTTGTGTAGTGAAAATTATGACTGAGAAGGTGCTCAGGAAGATTAATGGTCTGAGGGTGGATAAATTACCTGGACCTGGTGGAATGCACCCTTGGGTTCTGAAGGAAGTAACTGGAGAGATTGCCGAGGCATTAACAATGATCATACATGAATTGATTGATTTTGGCATTGTACCAGTTGACTGGAAAATTGCAAATGTCACTCTGCTATTTAAGAAGGGTGGGAGGCAGCAGAAAGGAAATGATAGTTTAGGGGAATCTGTAAAGAAGTCGCAAATGAAATACAATGTTGGAATGTGTATGGTCATGCACATTGGTGGAAGAAATAAACGGGCAGACTATTATTTAAATGGAGAGAGAATTCAAAATACACAGATGCAAAAGGACTTGAGAGTCCTTGTGCAAAATACCCTAAAGATTAACCTCCAGGTTGAATCAGTTGTGAATAAGGCGAATGCAACTTTGGCATTCATTTCTGGAGATATAGAATATAAGAGCAGGGATGTGATGTTGAGGCTCTATAAGGCACTCATGAGACCACACTTGGAGTATTGTGTGCAGTTTTGGTCTCCTTATTTTAGAAAGGATATACTGACATTGGAGAGGGTTCGGAAGAATGATTACTGTATGAGGAACATCTGGGAGCTCTTGGGCTGAAGTTGAATGGTGGGACAGAATTGATGGGCTGAATGGTCTACTTCTGCTCCTATGTCTTCTGGTCTTATGGCCTTATAGTTCAAGTTGACAGAAATATGACAGGAATTCAAATAACCACATGTTATAACAGTGGTGTGGAGAAGAGCATCTGAACACACAACAAATCAAACCTTGACTTGGATGGGGTACAGCAGCAGAAGACCACAAATAATATTAAGGCAGAGATATTGAGGATGGACAGGATCCGGACAAAGATTTTGTAGTCTGCATTGAACATGAGCTTGGAGAAGTAGAGCAACAAACACAAAATCCTAGAGGAACTCAGCCGAAGGGTTTTGGTCTGAAATGTTGACTGTACTTTTTTCCACAGATGCTGCCTGGCCTACTGAGTTCCTCCAGCATTTTGTGTGGGTTGCTTGGATTTCCAGTATCTGCTTGCTTGTGTTTGAGGAGGTGGAGGCTGCTGTTTTTCTGACACAGCCACAAGGTAGGCATTTCCCCATTCACCAAGTACATCATCAGTGACCAGGACATCTAATGCACTAAAACTTCTCAGAGGAAAAATGAATGAAATATTTATTTTATTGAAGGCACAAAGTCAATCCCTGAGAAACCTACCATCATATACTTGTAGATTTACATTAAACATCAGATTGGCACCTGGTGTTGTAATTCCACAGCTGTACCATCCTGTATCTCCAGAGTGAAGTTTCTCCATAGTAACATTAAATATTCCCTGTTCCGGGTTATCTGTGATTGACACTTGTCCACTCCATCCCTGTTGCCCATTTGTTTCCACTAAAACTGAACATTGTTGACTCCATCTATGGCACCAATACTTTGTGTGTAGGCTGTAATTTGCTTCATAGTGACAATCGATTGTGATCGCTCTTCCCACAACTCCTTTTACGTATTCCTTTGCCCGCAATACAACTGAAACCAAGAGAGACATTTTCAGATTTGAAGGGAAAGGAACAACTTATTGCAAACGTGATAATGAAAACCAGTCCAGGTCACATCCAGCGTGTGATCCATGTTATCAGAGCCAATGATTTTGGTCTGAAGTGCAGTCAGTGCTGTTACTGTGTCAGTGCTCTCTCCCCTGTGTCAGTGCATTGTGGGTTCACTTCCCACTCCAGAGTCCTGAGCAGAAATCCAGGGCTGACCTTCCACTGCAGTACTGAGGGAGAGCGGCAGTGCTGAACTTTCAGTTATCTCAGATTATGTCAGCCTTTTAAATATAGAGAAAATTCCCAGCTATTTCTTTAGGGATACTCATGTGTGTGTGAGTGAATGATTCTGGAGACTCCGGGGTGAGACGGGAGTTAGTAGGATCATTTGAGGCCAATGCGCTAGTGGTGCAACTGTGGTCATTAACCACATTAGTGTCTAGAAATTCAGGTGTGCTTTCCATTTCTGTAAGGATACATTGAGTGTTTAAATACAATTTTTGACACTTCTGGAATTAAAAACAATATTTAAAAATGATAATGATCAATTACTAGATTGTCAAAATCCCATCTGGATCGGAAAGGCCTTTAGAGTCAAAAATCTCTCATCCCTACCCACCCTGGTTTACCTTTGACTCCAGATCTGGTAAAATTCCTTACTAATTGCCCTACTGAAATTGCCCAGGGAAGACACTGATTTTGAGACAATAACATTGATTGTTGTAGTGATCCCTGCAGAGTAAGATCAGATTCCAGCAATGGTAGACCTGAGGTTTCTGCTTAACAGCTTCCAGGAGATTTCTCCAGCTGGATATATTCTCCCCCCAGGTGTCTCTATACTTTTTCCCTTTTCTCCTCACACCTCACACCAATCTCGAAACTTTACCCCATTTCCTCCCTGTTCCATTTACCTGTCATGCTTCACCCCTCGTCAGTCCCCAACCAACGAGTGAATTCAGTCTCAATCCTCCCCCTCTCCTATTTTACACTATTTCCCTCTCCACTCACACTTGATGCAAGGTCTCAAACCAAACCAATGACATTTCCCCTCACCTTGACAGGTGCTACTTGGTTTGTTGAGTTCCTCCAGAAATTTGCTCTACTAAGCTCCAGATTCTGACATCTTTAGTGTCTACATGTATTCAAACGCTGTTGCTGATACAGTGTATGACCCCCAAACCAATACCGGTTATGCAAATATCTGGTGCTGTCTGCAACTCACCAGGTAGGAAACCAATCAGAAGAATTGAACTCCACATCATTTTATTCACAGAGACCCAGCCAGGAGCTGTCTGTCCTCAGAGAGAAATGACTGAAATTAAAATGAGGAAGAAGACAGCAGGAAGTTTGTTCAAAACAACATTGGGGCTCAACTGAAGTGTGTTATGTGACAATCTGATAAGTTTTTAGTTAAGTTTAGCAAGGTAGAAACATTTAAACAATTCCCAAAGACTGAAGGAAATGGTGAGAAGAGTTAAATATTAGGAATAGAAAATATATCAGCAGAATGATATATATATATACTATATGACACAAGATGACACAACAGTGGCTAGCACGAGCCAACATAAAAACCAAAACTCTGTAATTGAGCAAATATTCTTGGGAAGTTAGAGGATTGGGAAGCTTTTAAAAGCCAATAGAAGGCAACTAAAAAAGAGATTAAGAAGGTGAAGTTGGAATATGCATGTAAGCTTGCCAATAATATTAAAGAAATGATGCTGAAGAGGTAACAATGTGGGACAAGGAAATGGTGGCCAAACTGAATAAATATTTTGCATCAGTCTTTACTGTGAAAGACTCTAACAGTATAGTAGAAATTCCAGATATCAGGGGTCATGAAGTGTGTGAAGTTAAAATTACCAGAGACAAGGTACTTGGGTAACAGAAAGGCTGAAAGTCGATAAGTAACCTGGACCAGATGGTGTACACGCCAGGCTATTGAAAGAGGTGGCAGAAGAGATGGTGGAGGCATTAGTAATGATCTTTCAAGAATCAAAAGATTCTGGAAGAATGGAAAATTGTGAATGCCACTCCACTTTTCAAGAAAGGAGAAAAGCAGAATAAAGCAAACTAGAGGCTATTTAGTCTGACGTCAATGGTTGGGAAGATGTTGGAGTCAAATATTAAGGATGAGGTCCCAGGGTACTTGGAGAGGCACCTTATCGCCCACCTACGTAGCCTCCTACCTGCCGGCATGAACATTCAACTCACAGACCTCCATTGATACCCCTGCCCCCCTTACCCCATCCCTATCTATAATTTTAGTCTGGTTCTCTTTCTCTCTCTTTTTCCCCCCTCACTATAATTTCCCCCCAGCCCTACCTTTCTTTCTCTTTTATTTCCCATAATTCTCCACCTTCCCCCAGCCCATTTTCCTTCAACCTATCACTTCCCAGCTCTCTACTTCATCCCTGCCCCCATTTCTTATCCTCCCTCCACCATCCCATGTTACTTCACTCCTGATGAAGGGGTTCGGCCTAAAACGTCATCACTACCTCCTCCCATAGATGCTGTCTAGCCTGCTGAGTTCTGCCAGCATTTTGTGTTTTTATTTATTTCCAGCAGCTGCAGATTGACTTGTGAGGCACATGACAATGTAGGCCATAGTCTGCATTGATTCCTCAAGGGAAATCTGCCGGAATTGACCGAAGAAATCACAAGCAGGAACTGCTGTTACTGTGTCAGTGGTCTCTCCCCTGTTCACTTCCCACTCCAGAGTCCTGAGCAGAAACCCATGGCTGACTTGCTAGTACAGTACTGAGGGAGAGTGGAAGTGTTGAACTTTCAATTTCACCAGATCATATCGGCTTTTCAAAGCTATTTCATTTGGGATGCTCCCATGTTTGTATGTTTTTGTCAGATTCCAGAGAACTCTGAAGTTGAGATGGGGTCAGCAGGATCACTTGGAGGTCATGTTTCAATTTGCTCCATAAGGCCAATGCCCTGTGTTACGTACCCCGTAACTGGGTCACTTACCAGCAAAGATAGAGAGGTCTGTTGAAGTCTGATGGTACTAATTTTAACAGTATTTATTGATAAAATACACAAAAATAATATCAATGCAAATATACAGATAATATACATCGTCAATACTAAATCTAAAAACGTGGGTATAACAATAAGAAGAAATAGCTCTATCGTTGTCTAGGGGATAATGTATTGTCCGACGGAAATATAAAAGTCACTTTAGTTCACTTTTGTTAGCTAAAACCATTCTTCTGTGGCAAGACACACCAATTCTGAGGCAAATGGAAAAGGACGCACGTGGGCTGTTTCCACCAGCTTTCGCTATTACGCTGTTACAGGAGTTCTAGTGTTTCTTCTGGTGCGTCTGAAGGGCTGTTCCCCAGACCCTCTTTTATCCTATCTCACAGGGTCTCAGATGTCAATCAGGTTGGGATGATGCAATCCCTCCACCAACCCTCCCCCCTCGGTTCGTTGCCTGGGGGCTTCGATGAATCGTACAGTATCCAATACACAATTCTGTCTCCAAGAGACAATAGCTGTTATCAATGTTTCCGCCTTTCGGAGGCCAGGACACATTCCAAACTCTTTGTGGATTCTGCATGTCTTTCTCTCATTTCCTGGGTCTCCTGAACTGACTTAATTGTGATCGTGCAATTCTCAAAAAGGAGGGGGGCTACTTTGTACCCTTCGGCCCCTCAGAGTTGTGGCACATTCGTAACACCTGACTTCCTCCTCACTTACAGGCAAGTTTATAAACTGCAGAAAGAAACCTCTAATGATGTCCGAATGACTGAAACAGTTCTTTCTGTATCCGATGGAAATGTTATATTATGTACTGACCAGTATTTCCATGTGCAGTTAGAAGGTGGTGCAACAGTGGTCGTTACCACTCTACTGTCCAGAAATCCAGGTGTGATTTCAATTTCTGTAAGGATACACTGAGTGCTTAAATACAGTAAATTATTTATTTCTGGAATTAAAAAAAATATCAATAATGATAATGATCAACTACCTGATTGTCAAGGAGTCCTTTAGGGACAGAAATCTCTGATCCCTACCCACACAGGTTTGCCCTTCACTCCAGATCTAGTAATGGACTTAACTAATTGCCCAACTATCTTATCTATTTCACCCCCATTGTTGCCCTGACCCTTGACCCTGCATACCTTTGCTCAGATTCTCAATTGCCAACTTCCCAATATCCCTGTTCACCCAATTAGATCTTTCAATATCAGTTGAAGTGTGATCTATCCAGATTCATGCTGTGGGATCCCTGGGGCAGATGAAGTCTGAGGAGAGCTTCAGTACAAGGGACAAAAATTCTCAAGTGTCAGACATATTGGAGACGTAATACAGAATCAAAATCAGGTTTAATATCACCAGCAAGCATACTGTATCTCATAAAAATAGCTGTAGCAGTCCTAAACAGGAATATTCATTGATTACCATTGGAGCATTTATCACTCATTGGCAAAGTCTTTAAGCTTAACTAAACAATGTTAATTGTTCAACATTGATTTCAATTGTAGTGTGAGGGTTGAGGTGATCCAAGAATGTGGCTGATATATATTTTCCTGAATTTCAGCTGCAGGCTTTGCAATTTTTTAGAAGCATTTAATTTCACATTTTATATAAATACTGTAGATAAATCTTAAAATAATTTTGTTAGTATTGAGCTTTAGTTACTTTAAGTTTGTTACATTTGTTTTAGGAGAAAACAGTGCAATATATTAGCCATGAATGCATATCTGCTTAAATTCTGTACATTGTATAGTATGAGTGCTGACTCTGTTGCATCAGTCACTGCTGTCATCTGTGTAATGTTCACACTCAGTGAAGGATGTGGTCAGAACTTCTATCTCCTTTAATTGTCTTACCAAACAGAACATAGAGACGTACTAATAGATGCTACACGTTGATCTATTGCTCTGGTCTTTTCCTGCATCGTCCCATCACTTCTTGGAAAACTTCTCAACAACCATGGTGCAATACGCTGATGAGAAGAAATGTAAAGATATAAAACATCTTCAGCAAAGCAGTTTTGCTTCAGCAACTATATCACTGAACTAGAAAAACAATTCAGTGAAGAAAAGTGAAAAAGTCGTTTAAACCTAATCCCAGTTCTGTGCACACCCGTAATTACATCAGTGGAATCATAAAATGTTTTCCAGTCGGTTGCTGGGAGATCATTGAAGAATTGAGGCTTTTTAAGGTATTGGTCTGGCTGCACTTGGAATGTGGTGAACTGTTTTGGAAACCCTATCTATAAAAGGATGTGAGAGGGTTCATGGGAATGATCAGAGGAATGAAAGTATTAATGTATGAGAAGCGTTTGATGGCTCTGGTCTTGTACTTGCTAGAAATAAGAAAAATAAGGGGACACTTCATTGAAACCTTTTGAATAGCGAAGGGCCTAGAATCCGGATGGAGTGTTTGTGGAGAGGATGTTTCCAATAATGGCTGAGTTTCTGAGCAGAGGACACAGCCTCAATACAAGGATGTCCCTTTAGAACAGCGATGAGGAGAAATTTCTTTAGTCAGAGGGTGGTGAATGTGTGGAATTCATTGCCACAGATGGTGGTGGAGGCCAAGTCATTGGGTATCTTTAGATGTTGATAGGTTTTTGATTAGTAAGGGTGTTGAATGTTATGGGGAGAATGAGGCTGAGGGGAATAATAAATCAGCCATTATAGAATAATGGAGCAGACTCAGTGGGCTGAGAGGCATAATTCTGTTCCTATCTTATCATCTTCTGGTTTTCTGGTCTTATGCTCTTAAGTAATGGAATAATGCAGGAAGAGGATGGAACAACATGTTTACATGAGGCATCCACTGGAACTTCCTGAAATTCTGTTTCGTAAGACAAGTTTAGAGCACGGAAGTTCTAACCATATTCTTTAGGAATTGCCTTGGGATGTCCTAGCACAGGGAAAGGGTCACTGTCACTGTCACTGTCTTCTGATGTGAAATTTGTTGTTTTGCAGTATAAAAATTGAAGCAAGTTCCTTACCTCAGACCACTAATGAGCTCAGGCTTAACAGGTCCAGATTCACAAGTGGGACCACTGCATCTAGAATTATCTGCAGCTAATCAACAACCAGCAGATAACCCTGACCTGAAGAGATCAAGAGTTCCAAACAGATTCTGGTGCTATTGCTTCACATCCTCACATATCAACTGAAGGATATTATGCAATACTTCACCTTGTCAGTGAGTCATTTCAAAGTTCAAAATTCGAATTAAATTTATTAGCAAAGTGCATATATATCACCAGATAATATGCTGATTATAATGACAATAATGCAGTTCACCTTCGCTTATTTTCAAGACCCTTTATTGCACATTTATGGGTTACAGTCACAGATCAGTACTGAGAAAACTCATGCCTTCTATTTGCAGATTCATGCCCTGATGACCGATGCAAGCTGCAATAATTTGCAGCTCACTCATTTTATTCAGCACTTATTTCAGCATTTATTTCGATTTCTTGTTCTCCTTTAAGATCTTGGACTGGAAATTTCACACTCACACTTCTTTCTCACTCTATTTCTACAAAAAGTATTGCAATAGTTCAGTAATCATGCTCCTTAGCCAAGTTCAAAGTAAACTTATTAGCAAAATATGTATATGTCACCATGTACGATTATGGGATTAAGCAGAAGGGATTAGTTAAATTGTCACTGTAGTCAGCACAGACATGTTGGGCCAAAGGGCTTTACTTGTGTTATACTGATCCATGTTCTATTCAGTCCCATATGAATGGTTTTCCTGTGATACAATGGTGGCATAAATTGCCTGTGCTAGGTCTTGTGGAGTACCAGGTCAGGGATCTTACTACCTGGCCCCTAGCAGGTTTTTAAATTTATCACTTGAGTAGATAACAATGCCCTCGTTGTCAACCACTGTTGATTTTCTTTGTGAATTCACCTTTGCACACAAGGCTTCGGTTGGAGTATCATCCAACAGGGTAGCTGCCTGGCTGCTTTGATATTGCTGCAGACTTGAATAAAAAATGTGCCTATCCAATGTAGTCATTTCCTTTTAAGACAAGACAATAAGACACATGAGCAGAATTAGGCCATTCAGCCCATTAAGTCTGCTCTTGTAATCCATTATGGCTGATTTGATATCCCTCTTGCTATTTTCTTGCCTTCTCCTAACTTTTGGCACACTGCCTATTTTCTTGCCTTCTCCTAACTTTTGGCACACTGCCTAATCAAGAGCTTAATGAAACATTAATGTTCAGTTTCCTTCTAATTAATAAAACTGGCAGATGGACCAATTCACAAATTAATTACAACACAGAAGCTAATCACTCAACTCAACAAGCCCTTGTTAATGTTGATTGGCAGTGCAAGTTACTTACCTGCATTAATATCTTCTCTCCTCTGTATGCTTATCAATCGTTTCCAAATTCCCCTTTTCTCTTAAAACCATCTGTAGTATTTTCTGAACATCACACTATAACTTGTGGGAAGGAATGAGATCTGTGGTTCAGCCTCAGAATGCAGGAGTTGTAAGAGTCTGTCATGTCAAGAAGGAACACCAGAATCTCTTCAATAAGAGTTGTATCCTACTTTCTTCTCCAGACCAACAAATGATAAGCTGTAGAAAGAAATCCCTGTTGGAGCCTGAAACTGTGGTTCTCATCCAACCCCCTTAGAACTTTTGATCCAAATGCAGTCCATATTTTGTGCTTGCTAACTTTCATTCAAAGTGCATTTAGAATGTACTGCAACAGTACATTTTAACATCTTAAAATCCTTTGTCAAATACAAATCTTGCCTTAAGGGAGATATTTGCAATCAATTGGTTAAAAAAAAACTGTGGAATGTTATTTATTTATATATTTTAAACTGAGTTGCAGCACAGAATGGGCCTTTTCGGCACTTGGAGCAATGCTAGCCAACAGCCCCCAATTAAATCCTAGCCTAATATTGGGACAATTTACATCGACCCATTAACTTACCAACCAACACATCTTTGGGCTGTGGGAGAAAACGGGAGCACCCAGAAGAAACCCACGCAGTTATAGGGAGAACATACACTCCTTACAGCCAGCGGTGGGAATTGAACCCAAGTCACTGGTACTGTAAAGCATTATGCTAGACACTACACTACCATGCTGGAATGAAGAACCTTTCATCAGGAAGCCACCAGAATGTTGTTGAAATTCATCTGGGTCACAAGGCCCTTCAGGTAATGAAAATTCACACCCAGTCCAACTTATGAGTGACTCCAGAGAAACTGATTCCTTGACTAGTAATTGTCCTCCTCAACTGGCCCAGTAAGTTCAATGTTAATTTTATTATCAAAAAGTACATATATGTCACCATGTACAACCCTGAAATTCATCTGCCTGCAGGCATACTTATCCATTCTATAGAATAGCGACTCCAATAGTATCAATAAAAGGTCAACAAGGGCGCAGAAGATAAAAAACCGTGCAATGCAAATATAAATAAATAGCAATAAATAACTGGAGTGTGAAATAACACAACAAAGAGACCTTAGATTGAGAAAATTGGTTGTGGGAACTAGGAGCATCTCTAGGAATTGGCAAGAACCTGATGGTTGAGGGATAGTTCCTGTTCTTGAATCTGGTGGTGTGAGTCCTGAGGCTCTTGTACCTGCCACTTGATGGCAGCAGTGAGATAAAAGCACGGCCCAGGTGATGGGGATCCATGATGATGGATACTGCTTTCCTACAACAGTGTTTCATATAGATGGGAGGGCTGTACCTATGATGGGCTGAGCCGAATCCACTACCTTTTGTAGGATTTTCTATACAAAGGCGTTGATGATTTCATGCTAGGCTGTGAAGCACCCAGTCAATACACTTTACAAAACACAGCCATATAAGTTTGTCAAAGTTTTAGATGTCATGCCGAATCTCCACAGACTTCTAAGGAACTAGATGCACTGCAGTGCTTGCTTCACATTTACACTTATGTGCTGGGTCTAGGGCAGATCCTCTGAAATAGTTACACCCAGGAATTCAAAGTTGATAATCCTCTCCACTTCTGATCTGTAATGAGGACAGGCTCCTGGACCTCGGACATCCCTCTCCTGAAGTCTACAATCAGTTCCTTCATCTTGTTAACATGAATGAGAGGTTGTTGCAATGAAACCACTCAGCCAAATTTTCAGTCTCCCTGCTGTAGGCTGATTCATTGCCACCTTCGATTCAGTCCTATCAGTGGTGCCTTCAGCAAACTTGAGTATGGTGCTGGAGCTGTGCTCAGCCAAAAGGTCATAGGTGTAGAGTGAGTAGAGTTGAGAGCTAAGCACACAGTCCTACACCTGTGCTGATGGGTTTTGGCAGTCCTAACTGATTGAGGTCTACAAATAAGGAAATCCAGGATCCAATTGCACAAGCAGATATTGAGACCAAGGTTTGGAGCTTATTGATTAGTTCTGAGTGGATGATAATATCAAATGCTGAGCTGTAATCGATAAATACCATCCTGATGTATGCATCTTTGCTATCCAGATGTTCCAGGGTTGAGTGAAGAGCCAATGAGATGGCATCTGCTGAGGACCTGTTGATGAACTGTAGATAATAGTCTGTTTGGGGGCTTTGCTGTTTCTTGCATGGTGGCTGGTGTGTGGGGGCTGATGCTTTTTGCTGAGGCAGGAGATGGGAGGATTGGTGTTTTTGCTTAAGGATATCAGCATTGCTTTGCTTTGTTTCACCATCAGGTTAATGACAGCATGCCAATTGCATGGTTATTGAATACATTTACATGATACAGTCAATACCAATTTGATCAGAGCAAACTTCCTTCTCTTCCAAATAAGATCGAAGTAAGCTGCAGAGAGTTGTAAAATTAGTCAGCTCTATCATATGCAATAGCCTCAGTAATATCCAGGACATCTTCAAAGAGCAGTGCCTCAGAGAGGCGGCATCCATCATTGAGGGCCTCCACCACCCAGGACATGCTGGTTTCTTGTTGCTACCATCAGGAAGGCTCCTTTTCCTTCAGTTTTCTGTTTTCACTCTGTTGTCATGGATTGCATTGTACTGCTGCTGCAATGTTAACGTATTTCATGATATATGCCAGTGATATGAAACCCAATTCTGATACATTGTCCTTGGAAGCCTTCCATTTTACCTTGGCACAATTTGTGAGTCTCTGATTCGTTTGTGAAGAATGACGACATGTTCGGACACATTGGCGGCCAGGGCGATCCAGATACCCATTATGAAAACCCATGAATGAGGGTCCATAATTTCTGGAGAGAACCCAGAATCTTGCATACAGACCATTGGCTTCTAAAATCTAGGACAAATTCGATCTTGATAGGAACACAATGAGAGTCCAGTAGTGGCATAGCTGTGTAACCTTGTTTGTTGACAAAACGGGGGAGAGAGAAGAAGGTTTGGGACCAGGTGCCAAGGGATTGGAATGTAGAGGCTTGAAGCAAGAGACTTGAAAATTGGTGTGGAAATACAAGGTTCTGGGTAATTGTAAGTGCTATGTAACTGGATTGATTTTTTGGATGCATTTGGGAGCCAGTTTCAGAGATTCCACCTGTATGGGAAGGCCCAGAATGGAAAGCCAAACCAGCTAGACCAGAAAGAACCAAGAACCTGGTAACCTGTTGTCCTTCTGTTGAGAGATGATCTTGCCTTAGACCATGTCCACCTGCATCTTCTGACTTCTTTATCGGCAGCAAGGAGACACATCTTGAACTTCTGCTCCAGGAATAGCGGTAGACTAGCCTAACTGACATTTGAAAAGGGATATCCCAAATGAGTGAAATATTTGTTGTTCGTGAATTCTGTCCAAATAAAATGCTTGCTCCATGTAGTCAGATTTCCCAAGACCAGACACCATAAGGATCTCTCCAAATCCTGATTCACCATCTTCCCATTAGTTGTGGATGGAATCCTGAGGATAAATCATTGCCCCGATGAAAAGGCAAAATGCCCTCTAGAATTTGGGTGTGAATTGCAGGCCACTGGAACCGTATCTTTATAAACTCCAGAGTAACTGAAACTCCCAGGTGACCAACTATGTTGGAAGCATGCTCCCAATTTAATACATTAGTCTGGACCACCTCAGGTTGAAGATATGACCAGGTGGACCGTTGCCAGGACTAACCTCTTGTTCTTGGGTCTTCTGCCCTATGGAATTGATCCCCCATCTAATGGGAACCACCAGTCTTGAATTGGGGAAAATGTTGCTGGGACTTCCTCCTTAGCTGGCATTTCAAACTGCCTAGAAAGATGTTCCAGTTTCTGATTCATAGAACCAGTCTGTATGTAATGGTAAAATTGAATCTACTGAAGAACAATGACCAGCATGTCTGCAGGGAGTTCAGTCTCTTGGCATCCTGGATACAAGCTAGGTTCTTATGATTGGTCCAAACCAAGAATAGTGCTGGGCTCCCTCCAAGCAATGCACCAATTCTTCAAGTGCCAACTTCACAGCAAGCAGCATCCCATTGCCGATGCTATAGTTCATCTCGGCGAAAGGGTCGCATCTGGATAAGACGGCACATGGGTGTAGCTTCTGGTCTCAGAGGGTATGTGAGAGTACAGCGCTTGATGTTCAAGCTGTCAAACTCCACTACAAAAGCAAGGTCCGGATCAGGGGAAACAAGTACTGGCACTGTAGTAAATCTGTTCTTGAAATGGCAGAAAGCGGCTTCTGCCTTTGGAATCCAACAGAAATGCACAGTAGATCTTCTAGTGAGGTTGGTAAGTCGTGCTGCAGTTGCACAGAAATTGAAAATGAAGTGATGATAGAAACTGGCGAACTCTGAAAAGTGTTGGAGCAGTATGACTGATGTAGGTTGTGGCAAATTTCATATTGCTTGGGTCTTCTCAGGATCCATCAGTAAATTCCCGAAAGAATAAAATTCTGGAATTATCTAACAAATTGGATTCAAACTCCGTAGGTGCCCTGACAAGACTTGAATTGAGGATTGGATTTCGAGATGTTGAAATAACTATAGTAATGCTAACTACAACTTGAAGGATACTTTTCAAGAACAAAATATGAACTGAACCTGGAACAGAAACTCAAAGGGAACAGGATGAATCTCTCTGGTGCCTCCCACTCCCTCTCCTCTCCCTTCCTCTTTCCCCCACCATGATTCCACTCTCCCTGCTCACTTTCCAATCTTGGTCCACAACAGAGACCTGTATCAAAATCAGGTTTACCATCACTCACATGTCAAGAAATTAGTTGTTTTTGTTCGCGAGGCTGTAGTACAGTGCAATAGATAAAATTACTGCAGTACAGCGTGTAAGTCTAAAGGCTGATTTATACTTGTACGTTACATCTACACTGTACCTATGCCATACCCTATGCAATACTTACGCCATACCCTACACCTTAGGGTGTCGTGCACCTCCCCCAAAATGTAACTCATGCGTCGTGCTGACGCAGACCGCAATAACTGTGATTGGTCCGCTTGGTAGCATCGCATTTCCTCCTATGCATTTCTGGTTGCTTTTTCTCCACCATGTCTGTACAATGATGCAAAATAGATGAACCAAATTGACAAGTCTACCTGCCGACGTGCGGAAATGTTTGAAATGTATTTTGTTGTCCATGTCTGTCACAAAGAAACTCAACACACTGGCATAGAAACCCCACCGCCAACTAGCGTTTTGGCGCAAACCAACGCATGCGCACTACGGGGTGGAGTGCTGCAGAAGTGAAAATCAGGGCTACGGCGTAGGTTGCGGCATAGCCCACACACACACACACGTATAAATCAGTCTTTAGCCAACCTAGCTATATATACATGCTTTGCACAATACTGTATTCGTCAACATGGAGCAGTATGGAGCAGAGAGCGAGTTTGTAAGTCTAGTGGCAGCAAAGGACATTGGGAATCATAAGGGTGGAACGCTACGGGTGGGGTGTGGGCAGGAGGCAGAGAAGGAGTGCCAGGGGCAGGAGAGGGATGCAGCTGTTTTATGGTTGGTGCACCTTATGAATTTCCATGGGTATCTGTTTCATGCAAATACCTTAAGGAGATGTTTCTCCTCTCTATCCTTTATTTCCGCCACTCTGCAGTTAGTCTCTGCTCTTCGGAAAAACGCTTTGATTCCGCTCCTTTGGGCATTTGGATGGTTATTGTGATCATTTAGGATCTGAACTCTATGATAAACGGAAGTTTCCAAAGTGTGGTCTGTGTTTCTACTGACAGGTGCATCCAAGTATGCTCATTTCCCCCCTGCTTCTGTTTCCGTTATGAACACAATATTGTCGAACACATCACACTCATCACTACTTTGAAATTACGATGATTATGAGACCTGCCACTAGACTGAAGGAGATCGCAGTCTTCCTGTTTGCAGACGCTGTTGCGACATGGCTGTCCATTGTCGGGCAGCCCCGTGCCCAGTAATTGTTCAGCCACCAAATGGTGAAGTCGCATGTACTCACATTTGTGACCCAGATATCAGTTTTTGCTCTCCTATGTTCCCTCTCTACAAGTGCTTGTGCAGAAGGAGATGAGTCGTCTTTTTTTTATTGTTTGTTGAAGTTCTGCAAAACTGGGCAGTTCAACTTTCTTAACTTTCCGTAGGGCCGTGCAGCTTTTTGTAAGATAGAAAGGCCTGCGTAATGAAGGCTGATTTATACGTGTGTATGGGCTAAGCTTTAACATACACTGTAACCCTGATTTTCACTCCTGTGTAGGCTCTACCCTGTAGCGAGCATGCATTGCTGTGCACCAAAACGCTAGTTGGCGGTGGGGTTTCTATGCCACTGTGTTGAGTTTCTTTGTGAGAGACATGGATGAGGAAATGCATTTCAAACATTTTCACATGTTGGCAGGTAGATTTGATGATTTGGTTCATCTATTTTGCATCGGTGTACAGACATGGCGGAGAAGAAGCAACCGGAAATGCGTAGGAGGAAATGCGATGCTACCAAGTGGACCAATCACAGTTGTTGCAGTCTGTGTCACCGCAACACGTGAGTTACTTTTTTGGGGAGGTGCATGTCACCCTACAGCATAGGGTACGCAGTTCCTACGGAGTAGATGCAACGCTCAAGTATAAATCAGCCTTGAGATTACAGCAGACATGTTGAAACATGGCCAATGGTTTGGGTAGCTGTTGAAGTGTGGTACGTGATGTAACGTTTTATTATTGCCAACAGATTGCAAAGTGGTGCAGGTCATGCATAGTGTTGCAAGTTCTGCGAGTATCAGAGGTTCTTTGTTTTATTTTGTTTTTCTCTTCGTACTTCTTTTTTGTACATTGTTATGAAGCAAAGATGTGCACACACAACATGTTTTGCAATTGGTATAGGTGTCTTATTATTCCTTGAAAATGCTGCACATCTTAAAAATAATTGCCAGAATACTATGAATGATATCAGTTAAAAAAAACATTATTTCTACACAGGTGCAAAAAGCTACATGAATCCCTGCACATCAACAGCCAGATTTCAGGAAGGACGAGATGCCTGAGCTACTGTTGTAATCATTGTGTCTATCGACGTAAACAAAAACAATTAACACTTTGGATACATGGTAAAACTGCCCATATTTTACATATGGCATACTAATTCCTTGGATATCTTACAATTCACTTAATTAACATGCAGATTACTTATTTCATTGCAGATTTATCAAACAAATTACTTAAAACCATACAAAATATTGAATTTCAAAAAAATGTTAATGGGATCAAATATATTATTTCTGCTTTACTTATTCTGCAGACCCAATTTAAGATGAAATATCGAAGCAAGGAAAGTATGATGAAGATGTTAGGACATTTCAGAAAAACCTTTTCTTGAAGCACTCTATGACGTTCCTCATTGGAATGCCAAACAAAAGAAGCCCCACACTATAGTAAACCTATGTGCACTGCAAATGGTTGAGCTGATTTGTGGACTGGAACAGAGGGAAAAAAAAACTGGAGCGGTTCACTAATCAAATAATCTGATAGGATCTAGCATAGTTGATATTTCTTTTAACATTTTGAAGTAGCTCTTTGAGAGATTGGCAGACTCCCAGCTGATGTTCAGTATTCATCTGTATGACATCTCTCAGTGTAGCCAGCTCCTGGCTTTTTTGTTTGTTATGCACATGCGGACACCATGAAAGAAAAATTCTTATTTTGTGTGTTCCTTTTGGAAACTGCAAAGGCTGTCAACATTTTTGAAATGGTAAAAAGGTTTTTTTTTGCCTAACAAAATTTTGACTGGAAAGAAAAACGTTATACTCTACACAGATGGAACTCCTGCTAGGCTTGGTAATACATTTGTTTTTACTACTTTCATGAAAAGGGAAGCTCCTCATGTCATCTCTACTCATTGTTTTTCACACAGATATGCACTGGTAACAAAGACACCTTCAACAATCCTGAAAGAAGTTTTGTCAACAGTCATAAAAGTCACGAACTTTATTGGAAGCAGGTCTCTGATTAATCACATTTTAAAAATACACAAACAGATGGGTACAAAATATAAAGTGCTTCTCTTTCACACGGAAGTTCGCTGGTTTCAAGAGGGCAGATCTTGAAGTGGTTGTTCAAACTAAGGACAGAAGTCTTACTTTTTCTGAAAGAAAAAGAAAATCCACTCAGAACAGTTTGGGAAAAAAAGGATTGTACCCATGTACAGGTTTATCTGGCAGATATTTTTAACCATAAGAATGAAATAAATTTTTCAATTCAATGTCCTGAAGTCACCATTATGGATACAAATGAAAAATTATAAGCTTTCTTGGCTAAACTGCCTATATGGAAGAGAGAGTATAGAGGCCAACATCTTTCCTTCACCACGATGGAGTTTGGATGCAAAATTCTCTGTCATTTTCTTTGAAGAGACACTTATGCAGACACCTAGAAAACTCCAATACCCTTTCAAGAGTTAGTTCCATCTTGATGGCATTAAAGTTGAATCATGGATCTGCAATCCTTTTTTTCCTGATATAAACTGAACAGAAGATGTTGATCTAGTCATTGATGAACTCATTGATCATAGCACAAAAAAACTTACAACAATTGGTGTCTAATTCAAAATGCCTTGGAGAATTCTGATGTTCCTTCAGAAAAGCCCATCCTAAAGTGAGCTGTGGAAGCTTTATTTACATTTGCAACAACATATCTTTGTGAATCAGGATTTAAACACTTTTTACATTTAGAACAAAAAAAAATCAAAAATACCCAACACAACATTCATGTTGCTTTGTCAAACCCACAGTTGAATGTTCTTACTTAAGCTAAGCAACAACAGTCTCCACACTGACATGCCTTGAAAAATAAATTTTAACTTGTCTGTATTTTAAATGTGTAATCTTGTTATTTAGTGTGTTAGTAAAGAAGCTCACATGTCACACATTTGTTTTTTTTTCAAATACTTTGATAACTGTAATGTAATTGGTTTCTTTTGTAATCCAATGTATTTTACTTTATATATTTAAATACATTATTCTGGGAAGGTGTCTATAGGCTTCACTGGACTGCCATTGGGGTCCATGGCATAAAAAGGGTTAAGAACCCCATTCTAATGTTTTAATTTGTTTTATTTCTCATTTATTTTCTCCTCTATTTTCATGATTAAATACATTATGGTCATTATTGACTGGATATTCCTCTTATTCTGTATGCATTTTTTCCCATTGCCTTGAACCAATTTGCATATTCTTTCTTATTGGACCATTTTCATGCTGATATATTACAAATCACTGAGCTCAACTGCTCTGACCCTGCTCTAGCTGTGCTGAGTTTTATCAGATAACACATGATTATTTTCCAGTTTTTTTAAAAATGGCTATTTTTGTATGTACTTCCCCTTTTCCATAATTATTCACAAACTGTTGCTATCCTTCACATTTATCCACATGAATTTTATTGTTGTCTTCTTTTCTCCAAATATATTACATTATCACTATTGACATCATTATTCCATTCATTTTCTAGCCTTTCCAAATCCATTTCAGCCGGTAGTGTCTAATTCCTCATTTAAATGCAATCACATTTTAGTAATTAAATCTGTAACTGATGATCACTGGTTGCTCTTCCTCCCTCTCTCAGTCAAACTTAGTTGAGATTAGTTTCCTCTAAGATTAATGAGGAACCAGGAGGTAAAGGTTCAACCACTAATCTGTCTCATTTCCCCCTACTAATTCTGCATCTCTACTGGGGACTGAGGATGTGGATTGCCTCAGTCACATGATGCACAACAGAAACCAAGGATTTTTCTAGACATTAGTGAAATCAATGAATGCTTCAAACTGGTTTCCATGAATACTTTCAGATCTATTGATCAATGAAAGAAGGGTGAGTTGTGGAAATCTATGTTTACAAAAAGCATTTCAAAACCTCTTGTCAAACCAAACCTCTATGCAGGTGTGTTTGGAAAGTTTTGACACACTGTGCGCAGAGTGAAATGATATTGATTCCTTTTGCAAGATTCAGAGTGAATTGGATTGTGTGCAACCATATGAAATGAAAATAAATTGAAATGCAAATTAAATTTTATTATCAAAACACTTATATGTCACTGTATATAACCCTGAGATTCATTTTCCCAGTTTCAGTGTGTCTGATGACATCATCAGATCTGATGACATGAACATCGATTTCTGAAAACTTCCAGTAATTACCCACTTCTTCTCTCCTTCATTATTCCCCATTCTTGTTTCCCTCTCGTACCTTCTCTTCTTATCTGCCCATCACCTCCCTCTGGTGTTCCTTCCCCTTCACTTTCCTCCATGGACTTCTGTCCTCTTCTATCAGTCGTCCCCCTCTCTAGCCCTTTATCTCCTCCACCAGTCAACTTCACAGCCCTTTACTTCACCTCCCCCCCTTCTCGGTTTCACCTGTCACCTTGTACTTCTTTCTCCCATCCCCCCACCTTCTTATTCTGATTTCTTCCTCCTTCCTTTCCAGCCCTGGTGAAGGGACTCACTGTTTGTTCCCATCCGCAGATGCTACCTGGCCTCCTGAGCTCTTCCAGCACATTGCTTGTATTGCTGTAGATCGCCAGCATCTGTAGTACCTCTTGTGTTTATCACCATTGTCTTGTCGCAAAGAAGTAATTGAAGAAACCCTCACAGCCTTGTCCCTTGACGTAATAATGAAGCATTTCTAGTGATGACCAATGTGATGAAAAATATAATGTTCCTTGTTTGTCCAATTCTGTAAAGCTGTAATTGATGGTACAAAGGAGATATTTCAGGTTATTAAACCATTAACGTAAGAAATGTGGAACAATTGAAAATAATGTTGTCATCCTTCAAGGCAACATCTTTGCTTCCAGAATTTTCCTCTTCTCTGCGTTTGTTGTGTCAACTTTCTCAGTGCCTGGAAGTCTTAAACACAGGGCTAAGGATTCAAATTTTGGCCATTGCTCTTGCTTATACACTAATGAACAAAATATAATGAAGCTTCTTAATTGCTGTTCTCAATGAGTAGTTTATGTCTTTGTTTTATTTTAACACATCAAAATTAATTCAAGGAGAACAAATTGCATTCAGGTCCGTGATCTTTTCTCAATGTGTTGATGGCTGAGGAGGGCGAAGCAGCTATTCTTTCAGGCCATGAGATCTCATGAGAACAATTTTTGAAGACGGAGGTTGACCTGAAGCATTCGTCTTACTTTCCCTCACAGAGGCTGCCTGACCCACTGAGGAATTCCCATCATCTGCTGTTCTTTTTTCAGATATACAACATTTTCACATCTCTGTTCAGAGGGATGAAAACATGGACAACGCGGCAGTGATACATTGAACTTGAGCACAGTTCCTTAAAGGCCAATGAGCGACCGTAAGAAAAGCTGGGTGATGAATGAAATGAGTGAGCTGAAGCTTGTTGCAGCATGAAATGGTGATTGGGGAGTGAAATGTCTAATGGATGGTGTCACGATTATTTGAAAAGAAACCAAAACAGCTCAAAGACTAAGCATGTGGATTGAAACTGTATAATTCACTCCACAGTAACAAAGTTCTGGGTTGTTGAAAGTATTTTTGATCCTTTATTAATAGACGAGCAAAGACAAACAATCTTGTAATGATAAAAAAATGATGAAACTGAAACTAGCGATATAATGAAATAAGCAGTCTAAGCGTATTTTACAGTATTTCAGTGGTATTTAGAGTCCAATTATCATTAAGCATATTTAGGGGGTCAACAAAAATATAATTCCATTGCAGCTGCCTCTCTGGTTCTACCCAGACTTTCAGACAAATTGTGACTACATAACTATACTCATTCACTGCTACCATGCCCCAACCCTCGTGCCAAGTTACCCATAATAAATGTGCAACACAAGCTACAGTGCAAACAGACAGAAAATAGATACAGATGGAGTTGCTTTTCTCAATGTTGTCATGTGACTGGAATCCATGAATGTTCAATGACCCATGGAGCTACTACTGTGGATGAAGGGAATTGGTTACAAGTGAGAGAAAGTGGCCTACGTTGCAGACTGCAGGAGGAGTCCTTGCAAAGGGATGGTCATCTCCAGTGCTGCTTGTAATTGCATGAGTGGGATGTGAAATTTTATACCTACACACAACATCCCTAAATGTATTTTGATTTTTTCCCCAGTAAATACTTAGCAATAACGCTTTCCTCTGAATGTAGATACCCATAGCTGCTAACAGGTTAATTCCCTTCAATTCGTCATTATGTTGTTTAGCTTCAAAGCATTCATTTTATTGAGGAGCATGGAGACAGTGAGTCAAACTTTATGTTTTAGTTTAACCAAGGTGTACAGGTATATCATGGTAGTGTCATAATGTATTTAATTCTTGTATTTTTACATATAATGATCATGAATTATATAAATAAAGAATGATTAATTCAATAATATATTTTAAACATTACTCAACTATTAATGAAATATTAAATACACAACAGCACCAGAATCATAATCCAACTTTTTATCACTGACTTAGGTGATGTGAGATTTATTGTTCATGTGGCAGCAGTACAGTCCAATGATATAAAATTACTCTAAATTACAAAAATTATAAATTACACAAAGCAGAAAAATAATGAGTCACAGTGTTTAGACATTTGATGGTGAAGGGAAAGAAAATGCTCAATCTGTGTGGACCATGTTTAGAATTATTTGTTGGACAGAACTAACAGCATTTCTGACACTTCAGCTGCTCATTGTGGTCTCAAGGTCAGACTTCCTCTTGTCCTTGCCGCATTTACTTTCGATGTAACGTTTCTATTTGTTGGTTATTCAGCTCTGAAGGCCAACAGGTGAGCAACAGACAAAAGACAGAGCAGCTGGCCTGTGTATAAAACAATGTGGATTCTGATTCTTCTCATCTGTTCCCCAGCCGGTGAGTGATGTCCAGAGATAGACGTGTTAATACTCAGTGTTAGGTTGGGTCTCACCCACCATCTTCACAGCAAAGATGGTTAAGTAGGTAGCTTGATATAGGGTTGTGAAATACAAATGGTTTGTAGGTAGCTGAAGAGATTGTGAAGGCATTACTAATGATCCTTCAAGAATCTCTAGATTCTGGAATGGTTCCTGAGTTTTGGATTATTGAAAATGTCACTCCTCTCTTTAAGAAGGGAAGGAGTCAAAAGAAAGGAAATTATCAGCCAGTTAGCCTGACATCAGTGGTTAGGAAGATGTCGGAGTGTATTTTTTAAGGATGAGCTTTTGGGGTTCTTGTAGGTAATGTTAATATAGGCTGAAGTCAGGGCAGTTTTCTGAAAGAAGAATCTTGCCTGGACAATCTGTTGGAATTCTTTGAAGAAATAACAAGCAGGATAGACAAAGGAGAGTCAGTAGATGTTGTTTGCTTAGATTTTCTGAAGGTGCTGCACATGAGGCTGCTTAAGAAGATAGGTGCTCAGGATATTACAAAAAGGTACGTCCTAGCATGGATCGGCTGACTGGCAGGAGGCATAGAGTGGGAATAAAGAGGGCTTTTTGTTTTACTGTTAGTGACTAGTCATGTGCCACAGGCATTCTCGTTGGGACCACTTCTTTTCACATTGTATGTAATGGTTTTGTGTCCAAATTTGCAGACAATATAAAGATAGGTGGAGGGACAGGTACTGTTGAGGAAGCGGGGTGTCTGCAGTTGGTATTGGATAGATTGGAGAAATGGGCAAAGAAGTGGCAGATGGAAGATAATGTAGGGATGTGCATGGTCATGCACTTCAGCAGAAGGAATGAAAGTGTAGACTATTTACCACATGGGGAGAAATGCTAGCATCCATTTCAAGAGGATTAGAATACAGAATGTAATGCTGAGGCTTTATAAGGCATTGGTCAGACCACACTTGGAGTATTGTGAGCAATTTTAAGCTCCTTATCTAAGAAAAGCTGTGCTGACATTGGAGAGGGTCCAGAGGAGGTTCATGAGAATGATCCCTGGAATGAAAGAGTTAACTTATGAGGAGCATTTGATAGCTCTGGGCCTGTACTCACTAGAAATTAGGGGTAAGAGCGGGAATCTCATTGCAACTTATTGAAAATTAATCTCTCAAATATAATGTCTCCAGTTCACAATCGGCCCTGTTCCTTAAAAATCCATTTGGGTCTTTTTACTGTCATCCTCATGGGATCATATTTCTCATTGTAGTGTGGATAGGTTGTGTTGGTCCCAAAATCAGAAACCATTTCCTTCTCCCTTTTAATCTGTGTGCAGCTGTCTAGATCAATAATACCCAGTTAACCATTTCACCCACATTGCCAATGGAAAGTTGTGATTGTGTTACTGTTTCTCAGAGGGGAGGAGTCACTGCCAAAGTTAAGGCAAGTCTCTGTGGAAACTCAGAGGGTCAAGCAACTAGAATGGGGGTGTGGTGGAGGGGAAGAGTGATTGAAATTGTCTTGATGCATGTTTATTTAACCAATAAAAGACTTGAACTAACACTTTGACAATTCCTACCCCCAATCTGTTTCTACATGGCACACTGTGTTCCTCCTGCAATCTGCATTTATTGTTGCCATCACTGACTAATTGGACTCAACGTTCAAGCTCTCATCTACATCAAAGGTGATCATGTTGAGAGCCTCAAGTTCTTACATGTGTTGAGGCCAAGAAAGCCCACCAAGCCTTTACTTCCTCAGGAGATTAAAGACATTTGGTTTGTCCCTGTCCAACCTTAACCAATTTTTAATTGATGCATCATAAAAAGCGTTCTGTCTGAAGGCAAAACAACTTGGTATGGCAACTGCTCTGCGCGTGACTGTGAGTAAGTACAGAAAGCTGTGGACACGGTTCAGCATATCACAGGAAGCAGATTCCCCTCTATGGACTCTGCCTATACTTCTCACTACCTCAGTAAAGCAGCCAGCAAAATCAAAGACCCCATTCACCCCAGACATTCTCGTAAAGCACACACCACCAGGCCTTATGACTGCTTCTATGCCGCTGTTATCAGATTCTTGAGCGGAACTCTTGTGCCACAAGATGGAGTCTTGGCCTTACAGTCTACCTTGCTGTTATGTTGCACTTCATCATTTGCCTGCACTGTACTTCTTTTTCAGAAGGTTTTACACAATATTCTGCACTGCTTTTGTTTTACCTTGCACTACCTCAATGCACTGTGCAATGATCTGCTTTGTATGAACAGTATGCAAGGCAAGCTGTTCACTGTATCTTGGTACATGTGACAATGATATACCAATACTGATGCGGAAGAATAATTCAGTGCCTGTCACTGAACTTTATCTCAGAAATGCCTTTTTGTACAAATATTGACCAAGTGAAAACTTGCAAACTTTAAAAATCTGTATTTGCATATTTCAGCTACCAATCACAGTGCATCACTTACATGTTAATAACTTTTATTTGCATCTAAGTTGATTGAAAAAAAACAGAATTATACCCCAGTTTCAGTAAAAACTATTGTCCAGTTGAAAAGTATGCCTTTCAATCCTTTGTTAGCACCCTTATTTCAGTACATCTGATGTCCTCTAAGCTGTACGTAGAGAAGCCGTGTTTTCATAAACCTTACTCAACATGACTGATTGCACACTGCACACCATTTCTGCACACTGTTTTAATCCCCTCATAGCCTACATAATGGAACTCAATTTTTTATTGGGTGATTTCATAGTGCAGCTCACAGAGGTGGGTTTGGAGTCACACATAAACTGAACTGGTCTGGAATAGTGAAGCACTGTTCTTGAAGGACATCAGTGGCCCAGAAGGATTTTGCCAACAATCAGGTGGTTTTCTGATTAAAGACATTAATGACTTAAACACTGTTGCAGCTTACTCTAAATGCACTATACAGGATACTTAAGAGCCACTAAATATAAGCTCAGTTTGTGAAGGGATTGGGATCTCGTAGGGCTTCTGTCTGAAGTGGTGGGTTTTCAATAATCTGAGCTGTGATTGGGTCGGGATGGCAGGTAGCCGTGGAAGAAAGGGAGAGGAGGATGTAAGAGACTATGAGGAATGGAAGAAAGTACAGACAGGTAGTAAAAGTGGATATAAATGATAAAATTGTTATGATAGAGAGCAGCGATTGAGTCAAAGGAAGGTGATAGGAGTTTAAAATGAGTTTGAGCAAGGGACTGAAGTAAGTACATTGAATCCAATAGCACTGACCAACAATCTAAAGAAAGTAATAGGAGATATAAATGTGGCAAAAATTCTGCATCATAGAGCAGTGTTAGAGCAAAGGAACAAAGCAATGAAGGTACTAAATATTGGCAAAAGAGACATTATAGAAAAGAGACTGTTAGGGGAAAAATGGTATTAAAGGGGTGATATCAGCAATACCAATTGGAGAAAACTTAGAGGAAGTAAAGGAAAATATTATAGGAGAGTTGGTGACCAAAATGAAAGGATTGAAAGCAGTGAGTAATAGAGAAAAATGTTGATAGCATATTTGTTATGTTAATATTTCAGGGTTCAATCTTACCAGAATAAGCAATAACTGGATTCATGTGCTTTAGTGTCAGATTCTATGGTCCATCACCCTTTAGGCTTTACAAATGTCAGAAATACGGGCATATGGCGGCAATGTGTAAAGGAAAGCAGAGATGTGGCAGATGTCGAGGAGAACATCTGGATGAGCAGTGCAGAGAAGATGAACCAGTAAAATCCTGTCATTGTGGTGGGGCCCAGCAGTAGCCTATCAGGGTGTGAAATCAGAAAAGAAGCAAACAAAGTCCAGCAAATGAGGGCATAGCATAGTGTGCCATGTGTGGAAACAGTTAAGATAGTGAACGATGAGAGAAAAGTTAAAGAAGGGAATGATTCAGATACCAATAAAAGATAAGGTTAGTAAACTAATTCAACATTGGTGATTGGTACAGATAAATTAGTTTTGTTCATGGCAGATGTTATTAGGTGTTCTGAGCAGGCAAAAACTAAAACGGGGAAGATAAAGATGATAGTGAATGCAGCAGTGAGGTTTTTGAATATGAGAGAGCTATCAAGGGAACAAGTGCAGGTAGAAATGATTTGGAATGATCCAAGTCTTGAGGTTTATTTACAAGGTTATTAATACCAATCTTGTTAATACATCAGTGGAAGAACTGTACTGAAATATGCCTTTTGATTTTGTGTTTAGTAGGAAAAGAATGGGGAGCTGATAGGAAATCATTGAAAGCAATATATGTTGGATTATTAAGGTCAATACTGGACTATGGAAGTATGGTATATGGGTTAGCATCATGCAATATGCACAGGAAATGGGATATAATTCAAAGGCATGCATTAAGGTTCATCAGTGGTGGAAATGCAGGTGGAGTTGGGAGAGACTCCTCTGGAACTGAAAGGAACACAGCTTGTGTTAACGTATTGGGTAAACTTACAAGGGCATGAAGAAAATCATCCGAATAAACAGCTTTCAGATCCATGCTGGGAAAATGAATGAAAGAAAATCAGAAGTCCTGTATGTACTACTGAAGGGAAAACAGAAAGAACAGGAATTAGTAATAAGGCAGTGAGTGCAACAGTACCTTTTCCTAGGTAGCCTCCATGGTTGTGTGAAGGAGCAAAGGTGGATCTTAAATTATTTGAGAGGAGATAGAAAAACAGAGATATTATTTTAAATTGAGATATAATTGAATTTTATGTAAATAATAATTATTATAGACATTTACAAATATACACAGATGTTTCAAAAATGGTAATAGTAGATTAGGGGTAGGATTTGTTTTTCCTAATTTTAACATTAAAAACCATGATGATTTCTCAGTGTATGCAGGTGGAATGACAGCTGGACTATTTGCTTAGCAGTGGGTGGAGGAAGTGATACCAATGTGAGTTGTAATATTGCTTGTTTCAAGCACAACAATCAGAAGTCCAAACGATTTATGATCAGAGGCAAGACCAGACATTATGTGTGAGATAATACAAATCTTATTTAGAACTAACTGATGGGACTCTGGATATGTTTTTATGTGGATTCCAGCACAGATTGGTAATTGAGGGAATGAGCAGAAGGTTAAATTAGCAAAGGAGGCAACTTGAGAAGCAGAAATGGACTTTCAAATAAGTATCCAGATAGAAGTGAGATGGTGGAAGAATGCAGGAAAGAGCAGGAGGGAGGAGGTAATAATATTGAAATTGAGGTTTGGGTACACAGGGTTAAATACTACATTGTTTTTAATGAAGAAACACAATAATGGGAGGTGTGAGTATTGTAATCAACAAGCACGTCTTAGTGAGGTGTCCAGAATATAATTGAGAGAGGATGATTGATTTTAAGGTTATTGTGGAATAAAATACAATGTTTTGCAGAAAGGATCACAGGATTATTGTTTTACATATATGTTGCTGTTTGCTAAGAATGCAGATCATTTTTATAAAATTTGATCCAAATATAAATATATAGGATTTTGATATCCTGACATGCTCAAGTTCAGTAGGTGGTGGTAGTGCATCTTCAAGCTGTTTTCCAATTGCCATTAAACCTCAGAAGAAGAACTCACTTTGTAACAGACGCTCCAAGGGAATGGAAGCGGAGAACAAACGTTTCATACCAACGCAGTGATTTAGAGGCTTCAAACAATTGGACTAAGTCTGCATGGAAACAGGACTTTCGTCCCAACTCATCCATGCCAACCAGGATGTTAATCTAAGCTGGTCCTGTTTGCCCACTTGTGTCCCATACCCATCTAAGCTTTTCTTACCTATGTACCTGACCAAATCTATTTTAAATGCTGATATTATACCTGCCTTTGGCAGCTTGTTCCATATATGCAGCACACTGTAGATGAAGAAGATGTCCCTGATGTTCTTAAATTATTCCTCTCTCATCTTAAACCGATGCTTCTAGTTTTTTATTCCTTTTCCCTGGGAAATAAGTGTGTGAATTTGCCTTTTCTATGCCTCTCATGATTTTATACATCTCTTTAATATCACTCCTCAGTCTCCAATGCCAAAAGGGATGAAGTTGGAGCCTGCCTAACTCTCTGAGTCACTTGGGTCTTTGAGTACCCACAACATTCTCAAAAATGTTCTTTGCACACTGTCATGGATTAAGGATCAACTTTATTTACCATATACATTTTCCTGTATCAGGAATTTACTGTGGTGTGTTTACCAGGGCTCAACTGGCAACAAAAACAACATTCAACAATTATACAGTTTAAAGAGTTGTACAAAAATAAAGTTAAAGGAAGGATATGGAATAAAATGTGCATAAATACATGAATACCAGCATGTATTTACAATGTAAACAGTGTTATAAAATGTGAGTTGAAGTGTCCACAGTGACAGACTAACTACAGCGATTAATCAGATTAACTGCCTGGGATAAGAAATTTATTAATGGAGTGTTTTTCTTAAAAAGCCCTGTAGTGTTTTCCAGAAGAGAGCTTTCAGAACAGGCAATTTGCAAGATGGGCAATGAATTTGTCTGCATGTTTCTTTGTCTGGACACATATAGATCATGTAGTGATGGTAGACTGCAGCCAATGACCTTTTCTACAAACCTGTCAGTCCCCTGTAGTTTTCATATGTTGAGAGAGGATGCTGTTCCAAACCAGACAGAGGATGCTCTCTATGATGGCATTATAGAATTGCACCAGTATGTCTGGAGAAGATGGAATTTTACCTCCTGCTGCATGGAGTACATCTTTTGCCGATCCCTTTTTTACTAATGAGAGGGATATGAGACCACATGAGCTCCTGTGAAATAATCATGACCAGGAAACTGAATGTTGAAATAGTGCTAACTGTAGAGTTGTTGATGATGAATGGGTCGAACCTTCTGTCTTTAATGACAACATTCCTTTGAGGAGCTAATCAAAACTGTATGCAACACTCCAGGTGCGGTTTCACCAAAGTCCTGCACAACTGTATCCCATCTCCTCTACTCAGTGCCTTGACTCATGAAGGTCAGCATGCAAACGTTACTCATTTCTCTTGGTACCTCCTTTCTACAACACTCCCCAGAGACCTACCCTGGTTTAACTGACCAAAAATTTATCAGATCACACTTATCTGGATTGAATACCACTCACCTTTCTGACCAAAATATCCCTATAATTTTTGGTAACTTTCTTCACTGTTTACAATACAAATTATTTTAGTAACATTTTCATACTCAGCAAAATTGTTTATATAAAAATGAACACCAGAGGGCCCAGCATTATTCCCTGTGGCACACCACTGGTTACCACCCTCCAGTCAACAAAATTTCTTTAACTTTAAACTTCTGCTTCCTCCTCACTTATGCATCTTAACTAACTCTCTTTGGAATCCATATGATCTAAACTTCCAGGCTAGACTTTAGTCTGGGACCTTATCAAAGCCATTACACCACCCTTCTCAATCCACTTGGTTGCCACTTCAAAAGACTGTAACAGATTTTTGAGACAGAATTCCCCACACACAAAGCTATCCTAACCAGTCCTTGTCTATCATATTCGAATCAAGATGGCGCCAGCGAACAATGATTTATCAGGCGAAATCTTCCAGATGTAAATCTATCCAATTATTTCACTTTTTCTATACCTTCTGCTTGTCTTTTTGTCATGTCTCTGTTATGGAAAATGTTTGAGCCTGTGATGTACAGTTTGGAACTTGACCGAAGGATCCAGCGCTCTGCTGTGTCTGGAGAGTTGCCTCATGGAGATCAGAGACAGGGGAAGGCGCAAAAAGGACTGAGAATACAAGCTGACTCATGGCAAAGACCAGAGACAAGGAGTGGGGTCATGATTGAAGCATCGAGGTTCATGTGTCGGGAGACAGTGATGGTCAGCAGACTGATTGGCACGCTTGGACCCAGTTTGGTGAGTTGGGCCCCCGGTTGGCATGTTCACCCCCAAGTCAGTGGCATTCAGACCCAGATTGGCAGCGTTAGGACCCGGGTCTGCAGTCACTCTTCACAGGAGGACCTGAGCTTGTGCAGCTGCTCTTCTTGGATGCAGCAAAAAAACGCTTCCCATATTCTGAGATTTATGTGATCATTGGTCTATACTTTATATCAGTTTCCTTAAGTTTTTCAGTGTTTTCTTTCTTGTGGATGATTGGCGGGTGAGTGATCTGTCCGTTTCTGCGTGTAGGGGGGGGGTGTTGGGGATTTGTTGCTACCGTCACTAATCTTTTCAACGAGTGAGGGGGTCAGGGATTCTTATGTGTAGGGATCGGTGATTGTTATTGTGGCTTTTTTTTTGCTGTGGGGTAGGGGGGATTTTGGGGACTGCGGGTTTTGTTTCTTTCTCGTCCTGCGGGGAGGGGGGTGACGTCTTCTTTCAGCAACACCCATGGTCTTTCCGTATTTCGTTGGTAGTAGACAAATACCAAAGTTGTATCGTGCATGCATACTTTGAAAATGAGATGAACCTTTGAACCTTTAGAACTTTTGAATCTGGTAGATTCCGACGCTCTGAATCCCCTCCAGCAACTGTATATTTTACTAGCCTGTAGTTCCCTGACTTGTCACTGCTTCCCTTCTTCAATAAGAGTTACATTAGCACCCTCCAGTCTTCTGGAACTTCACCCATGGCTGAAGATTTCTTTCTACTGCTTAAACACGAGTCAGCATGGAGAGGTAGTCATGGATGCCACATTGGATGGCATCCAGGGAGACCTAGCTAACTGAAGAGGTTCAAATATTTCCTCTGTTCATCTCACCACTATCTGACCCAGCATCTTTCTGAAGTCCTAGACATAACCACTGTCCCCCTCTTCTCATGGACTAATCAATGTTTTCTTATAGTGATTTTGTAGTGCAGATGTTCAGGTTCCGAAATCTGTGTGTGAATTTAACTCATTTGAAGGCAGGTAAGGACAAAGATGTTGATGTCTGAGTGGTTCAGATCATCAGGCTGTCTGTTGCAAGAGGACGAATGTCTGCTAGCCTATCACAGAAGACTCTGCATGACTTAGTTTAGTGGGATGCATCTGTGCCATTGAATGGTTGGACAATGTCTGAGTTAAAAGAAAATCTCTGACACAGCCGCTCCACCTCAGTACTGCACAGGGAGGACCGGCCAGGTTTTCTACTCAGGTCTGTGGGGTGGGAAGTGAACCCACAATGTACTGACACAGTGGACTGCAGTTCAGGCCAAAATCATTGTTTGTGAGGTCATGGGGTACAACTAGGGTTGTGATGTTGAAATAAGCATTAAAATGTGTTCATATTAAAATTTTCATTTCCTCTCAAATCTGTAACAATTCCATCCTCAATTTCAGGTACGCTGTGCACAGAGGAAAATATAAAAGGAGTTGTGGGAAGAGCGATCACAATTGATTGTCACTATGAAGAAAAGTACCGCTCGCACGCAAAGTATTGGTGCCGTTGGTGGAGAGTAGGATGTTTTCCTATATCTGGACGAGTGTCAATCACAGATAACCCAGCACAAGGAATATTTACTGTTTCTATGAAGGACCTTGAGTTTGGAGATACAGCATGGTACGGCTGTGGAATTAAAGAATCGGGTACTGATTTAGTTTTTACCGTGAATCTACAAGTATATGATGGTATGTTTCTCAACCATTGACATTATGGCTTCACTGAAGTATCTGATCCATGTATGTTTCTGGTAATGGTCAGGAAAGTATTGATATCCTGAAGCTCCACAGCAGTGTATAGTCCTATGAGGAACTGTGTTTCCCAACTCATGCTCACTCCTTGCATGACTCTGTACTGCTGAGGAGTGGGCAAGGGTTGGGAAATTCCACTCAAGTTGCTTTCACCCGCTGTGGGGTCTGCCCATTGACTGATCACCAGTTTCCAGTGGGATGATCTGGTGGTTTAATCACCTTGCAGTTGGAGGAAATTGTGAACTATGATGTGTTAGGCGATGAGGATGGTGAGTGGGAAGTTTAGGGCTAGAGGAATTCTGTTTCTCTATCCATGGAAACTGGATAAGCACAGTAATATAGCAGAGACAAGAAATCAACATTATCCTTTGCAATTCCCACCAACTCCAATAAAATTCCACCACAAACCCAATCCCCTTTTCAGCTTTTTGTACAAACCATATACTTTGTGAGTTCCTTATCTGCTTTACCTCCCCAATCTAGCATTTAACTAAGAATGACTGTCTCCTGTGCAATTGCTGGAGATGGAACACCTTTCCTTCACACTTCCATCACTCAGGGACCTAAACAGCCTTTCCAGCTGATGAAAGTGGTTCTGCCAACACAGACTACTTCTTTCAATATTTGCAATGTCACCTTCACAACCGGAGAAGCCAAACGCAGATTGGGAGATAACTTGTGGAGCATCAGCCTTCAGTCCATGGGTGTGACCCTGAGCTTCTCGATACCTGTCATTTGAATTCACACAAGCCTCCTCTTACCTTGACCTCTGTATGTGATCCCCTGCTGAGAGGAGATGAGCTGATTTTTCCACAAATTCATATTGGGATTTGCTGTAACAACACAGATGTTACAAAGAAAAGTCACATCTGGGAGGTAAGAGAATCAAAGATTGAGTCAACCAGCTCAGGGTCAACACTGTGGATTTAATAGGTACTCTTCAATACAATCACTGAATCAACACTTGCTTTGTCTGGTTACAGAGGCATTGTGAAGACCAAGTGGAGAGCATTAGATTGGAAGATGTGCAAGTGAATCGCGGCAAAGAGGTTTTTTAGTGACTCAGTGTTCACAATGTGTTCTTCTCTTCAGTAATCCTGAGCTTCCTGTTCCCTACCACTTTTATCTTTTGTCCCTCTCTGACCTGCTGTGCCCTTTGCACTGTGCCAGCACATAGTGCAAGCTCAAGGATTAACACCCCATTTTTCAACTGTGCATGTTGCTGCCTTCTGGACTTAACAACAAACTCAAAATCTTCAGATAACATACTTTCTCTTCCAGCGCATAAAATCCTTTCTGGTCACCTGCTATTCTTTTACTCTCTGGGTGCAGACCAGGCTGATAAACTGATAAACATGCACTTTTGCCAGAACCACATCAGGGCCAGATGGGATAGACTCCAGGTTACTAGAGGAAAGGAGGAAGGAGATTACTGGGCATTGATCATGATCCTTCCATCGTCACTGGCTAGAGGATTAGTATTAGGGAATTGTTCTTAAGCCCATCACCCCTACTGGGGCATAGGCCATCGGCACCTGTTTACTAGAGTCCTCTGACCTGACCCAGTCTTCAAGTTGTCCCCCAGATGTAGCCATCTTCTTGGTGAATCTTTCCTTTTCCTCTTCTTCATGTATCTTTCCTTTTCCAGGGATGAGCCCTTTGGACTTCCTCTTGGCACCTCTGTATCTCTGGGGCTTTATCAGATCGCTAGCCCTGATGGATTCCTAGCATTTGGAAGAAACCCACGTGGTCACAGGGAGATCATACAAACTCCTTATATGCTCCTTATAGAGAATTGAACCTGGGTCACTGGCACTGTAAAACGTTGTACACTATGCTGTGTCACCCTTCTCTCTATGTTCCAAGGAATATAAACCTAGATTGGCCAATCAGTCCTGAGGCCCTCTAGTGCTGGAAACACCTTTACAAATCTTTCTGCATTCTTTAAGCATCAGCTTTCCCAGTGCAGTGTGACTTTGCCAATGACTTGAAGAACGTAATGTCCCAATTCCTATATTCAGTGCCCTGACTAATGAAAGCCAGTAGGTTTTTCACCACCCATTCTATATGTGATTCCACTTTCAATTAACTATCCACTTGTCCTTCTTGGGCCCTCTGATCCTTTAAACTCCTTGGTACACTACCATTCATATGGTGGTTGCATTTTGGTGGTCTTATGCTGATTGCATTTTCCAAAATGCATGACTTAACAATTAGCTGCATTGAAATCTACTTGCCTCTCCTCAGGCCACTACCCTAACTGATCACAATCCCCTTGTAATCTATGATAAACTTCTTCCCCATCATCACCTCCTAATTTTGTGTCATCTGTAGGCTTACTGATCCAATGTTACATATCTGCATCCAAAGCGATTACATAAAAGAACAACAACACAGGGAACTATGACACATCAGTAGACATGGATCTCCACTCGGAGAAACAACTTTAAAACACCATGCATTGCTTTCTATATATAAACTAATTTTGAATCCTCCGAGCTAGTTTTCCTTGTATTCCATGGAATTAACCTTCTAGATCAAATTACTATGTGGGACCTAGTAATAGGCCATGCAAACGTCCAAATAGACAATATCCTCTACCCGACCTTCCCAAACCCTTGTGTTCAGTACTTCAAGTATGACTTCACCAGTGACTTGAACAACATAATGTCCTAATTTCTATACACTTCAAAAATTCATTAAGTTTTGTCACACATGTCTTCCCGTGCTCAAAACAACGTAGTCTCCTCCAAATTAGACTTTATCTATCCAAATGTTCATAGAACCCGTCCCTCAGAATTTCCTCAAATAAATTCCCCTCTACTGATGTCAGGCTGATCTGCTGAAAGAGGTTTTTTACATCCTCTGTGTTACCACTGCTGTCCTGTCCTAAAGTCCTGCTGTGTTCTGGGATATTGACAGTCATGGTGGTTTAGACGGCTGGGAGGCTGCAGGGAACAAAGAGGTAGATGAGCTGCTGAGATTCCAATCTGGTGGTTCATGGCTGTGAAATACTGAAAATTGGAGAATGATTTTCTGATGTTCACTCAGTGTCTGAATGATTTACTCTTTCCCACAGAACCGGTATCTGTTCCTGTGCTGTATCTGTCACCGCCAAATGTCTCATGTGTTGGGGGCTCAATGTTAGTGTCCTGTGAGTCTCTCCAGGGATCCCTTCCCATTCAGTACACGTGGTATGAAAAGATCCCATCTGAGGATTCAACGATCTCCAACACCAGTAAACTGGCTCTTGATTGTCAATCCTTCAAACACCAGCATTATCAATATTACTGCACAGCCTCGAATAATCATGGAGCAAAATCCAGTGAAATGATCAACGTGGGAGTCTTCAGTAGAATGGGGAATTGCAGTTATATGGTGGAAATCAATGGCACTGGTGAGTGGTGGAGAGAGTGACTCTCTAAGACGGTTGGTGGTGCAAATGAATAACTGCCAGAAATGTTTTGTTTTAGCTGCACTCAAACACAAGGAGAGGGCTGTATTATCATTCAGACTTGGGAATGGGAATTGCTTCAGTGTTGGGAAATTCAGACTCCAACTCTTGGTTTAGTAGGTAAAGTTTTACACTCACTGACTACTTTACTAGGTACACCTGTACATCTGCTTGTTAATGCAAATACCTAATCAGCCAATCATGTGACAACAACTCAATGTGTAAAAACATGCAGACTGGGTCAACAAGTTCAGTTATTGTTCAGGCCAAGCATCAGAATGGGGGAAGGAATGTGATCTAAGTGACTTTGAACATGGAATGATTGTTGGTGCCAGACAGGGTAGTTTCAGGATCTTAGAAACTGCTGATCTCCTGGAATTTTCATGCACATTGGTCTCTAGCGTTTACAGAGGATGGTGCAAAAAACAACAAAAAAAAACATCCAGGCTAAAGCAGTTCTCTGGGCAATAACACCTTGTTAATGAGGTAGGTCAGAGAAAAATGGACAGACTGGTTCAAGCTGGCAGGATGGTGACAATAACTCAAATAACCACATGTTAAAACAGTGGAGTGTGGAAAACATCTATGAACATGCCACACTTCGAACCTTGGAGTGGATGATCTACAGCAGCAGAAAACCATGAACATACATTCAGTACAGGAGAGTATGGTACAATAAAGTGACCTATGTGTATAAGATGATGAGAGGCTTTGATAGTGTGGATAGTCAAAGGTTTTTTCCCAGGGCTGAAATGGCTAACATGAGGGCACAGTTTTAAGCTGTTTGGAAGTTGGTGCAGAGGAGATGTCAGGGGTAAGCTTTTTTACGAAGAGAGTCATGAGTGCATCAAATGGGCTGCCGGCAACAGCGGTGGAGGCGGAAATAATAGGGTCTTTTATGAGACTCCTGGATAGGTCCATGGAGCTTAGGAAAATAGAGGGCTATGGGTAACCCAAGGTAATTTCTAAAGTAAGTATGTTTGGCACAGCTTTGTGAGCCGAAGCACCTGTACTGTGCTGTAAGTTTTCTATGTTTCTTTGTACGTTACTGATTGAAGGCGTGCAGCCTTTGAAAACCACACATTTGATCTGCTTGGTTTCATAAACATTTACTGGTGATACATTTCAAAGAAATTTAATCTAAGCAGCAACATGTGCAGGAAACTCCAGAAATCCATGCAGCTATATTGGACCCTGACTGGTTGTGCCTTTTGTCTCTCTTCAGGGAGTCTCCAGGAGGGAGTGCATAAACCTGGGGTGAGCAGTTTATATCTGGAGAGAAACACCAGGAGTACTCAAAAGTACTCGGAGTTATTAGGGATCAGGACAAACTAAGTCTGGTCTCAAAATGCACCACATTAGTGAGTCAGCAACACAAGGAAATAAATTTAAAATTAATAAAGTTGTGGAAATCTATTTCTATATTGTGTTTGTAAGTATGTATGTATTGACATATGATGCAGCATGGAAAAGACTTTCTGGCCCAGCAAACCACCTTTATATCACTAACCTAACCAATTTATAATAACCAATTAACTGGCTAATCTGTATGTCTGGACTGTGGGAGGAAACAGGAGCTCGTTGAGGAAATCCATGTAGCTCACAGGGAGAGTGTACCAACTCCTCACTGGCGGTTCTGGAATTGAGCTCTGAACTCCAAAAGTCCCAGGCTGTGATAATTCTAACTCAAACTGCCTGGTGCCTGATTGTAAGAAAGCAGATTATTATCTGAGTGGAAACTTATTAGGAGAGGATCAGGCAGCAAGGATTGGTATCCCTGTGTGTCAGTTGCTGCAAGAACACAGGTGCAGTGGACAATTTAGACAGCCTGTGGTATGTTGGCACTATCAGTGATAGGATTCAAGTGCAGAAACAGGATTGTAATGAAGTATAGTGATTAAACAGGGCTTTAAGAGGATGTCACAATGACTGGTGTGTGCAGTTTTGATCTCCATATTTGGGGACAATTGTCTTTGCTTTGGAAGGAGTTGATCAAATATTCTCCAGACTGGCCAATTCCAGGTATGACGTACTATATGAAGAGAAATTGGTTGAATACAGGTTTCATGTGTTATAGTTTAGAAGAGTTATTGGAGTTTCTATTGCAGGCTACCTTCCATCCCACTCAGTTGGGTGTAACACTCCCGAATATTTCCGCAGGATAATATCCATTTTGCTCTCCCACCAATCTCTGCACTTTTACTGAGCTTGTAGGTGCTCAGCGTTCAAAGGTTTCAAAGGTACATTTAATGTCAGAGAAATGTATACGATATACATCCTCAAGTGCTTTTTCTTTGCAACCATCCACAACAATAGAGGAGTGTCCCAAAGAATGAACCACAGTTAAATATTAGAACCCCAAAGTCCCACCAGCTCCCCCCCCCGACCACGTGTAAGTGGCAGCAAGACACGATCCTCCCTCTCCCCACCGGCAAAAAAAAAACTTCAGCACCTGTCACCAAGCACTCAAGCATGACCAAAGAGACTGACTTGTAGTTGCCCCAGAGACTTCACGTTTCACCTGGTATTCGATATACCGCAGGCTCTCCCTCTCCCTAATAAGGGAGAAAGAGGTGATTCCGTTTTCACAGCGAGCAGGAAATCATAACAAACAACTCGTGGTTTACGATGTTAAAAGTCTGTCATGTCGTTTTTCGAGCTCTGTGCCCAAAGATCTCAAGTCTCTGGGCACACAGCCACAGCTATTCCGACTCCCCTAGCGACACATGGGTCTCCTGCCATGATACTGACCCTCGATCCACCCGTCTCCAGAGCCCCGAGATCCCAGGCTTTCAAACCTGAACCAGACTCATAGGCCGAGCTCTCACTGTGCCAGATAAAGGCCAGGCAGGAAACCCCGAGAGTGGGTCCCATTCCCATAAAGAACCGTAGACAGCATGTAACTCCATGTCAGGGTCTTCAAAAGAAACCTGACAGGAAAAAAAAGGTATTAAAGATGGAAATAGAGCTGTTTCCCAAGATGGAAGCAAAAGAAGTCGCTGTTTAGTCCCATCATCACTCCGCTCCACCTCAAATATGTGAAGGACAGATAAAGTATCAGTGAATGTGACTGAGACATGAGTGCAGGCAGTGTCTCTCATTTGCAGCAACAGACACACCGTCACTAATAAAACTTCACAACATCCATGAAAGCACTCAGTCTTTACTCAATGGAAGAGCTTTCATCTAGCGATTGTGCTTGATTGCCAGTGAAAAGTGGGTGAAATTAAATATTATTTCCTTGCCTCAACAGGACGTGATTATTCTTGTGAAACTACTGCAGCAGAATCAATGCCAACTACAGGTTCTACAGAGATAGGAATAAATTGCAGTGCTTCCCTGAGGTAAATCACTCAATCAGTTTCCAATGAAAGGCATAATGTTCTCATTGCCAATGATTTGAGATGGTCCACTTCAGATTGGTGCAGGTTGTAGACAGAATTATTTTTCATATGCTAGCACTATATGTCTGTGAGATTATTGATTGCAATCAAATTGACATTGAGAGCCAGGAATACCTGATTCTCCCATGCATGGTTAAAGCTGCAGGTTCCAAGGTAAATTTATTTTTGAATAGCACAGGAATAAAAAGGGATATTTGTTTGCATTGGAAAGCAGATAATTAACTTGAAAATATCACTGGGGTTATCTCATGCTGCATGTTTATGCCCCCTTCAGGCCTTTTCCCATCTTTGCTTGTCTATCTCTCATTCTTACCCTCAATTCTCTTCTCCTTCAATGCCTATCTTAATCATCCCTAGAGGTCCGACATAAAGAGTGTACTCACGTCTCTGTGGGAATGACCTGTGCATTCTCAGAAATCTTTCTAAAGAGATACTTCTGATTTCAATTGGATATGTCAGAGGCTAAATTTATTGACAATTACTTGATATGCTCTTTCCATAATAGGAGGCGGTCTCTTGTTATCCATTCTGTTAAAACTTCTAAGAGAAAGTGGTTACAAATGGCCATATCTCAGTGTACGGGAAGGAGAAAGAGAGTCTCGTGATGAGTTGTTATAACAACAACCATTTCCTCAATGTCAGCAAAACAAAGGAGCTGGTGATAGACTTGAGCACATGTGCTCTGGTTGACAGGGTTGAGAGCTTCAAGATCCTAGGGGGAACATTACCAATAACGTGACTGGTCCGACTATATAGATGCTTTGCCCCAATTGGAAAATAATTTTTTATTGAGGTTATTACATATTCAAATATTAGTGTATCTACACATTCTGTTGAACCCAGTCCACACACCAGCCACTGTAACCCAAGCCATAATGGATTTAATAAAGTAGCTCGTGATCATTTTCCAGTTTTTAAAATCATTACCCTTGTTTCTATGCCTTCGCTCCTCATCCTCCTGAATCTTCTGCAGTTGCTCATATCCATCCATGTGATTCCGTTGTTTCCTTCAGAGCTGTATCCATTTCTCCAATGACATCACGTTGTTCGCAGCGCAGTCATTGTTTTACCTCGCCAGTTCTCTCTCTGTCTTTTCTAAATCCATTTCATGCTGCAGTGACTAATTCCTAGACTCGATTTATCTGTAGCCGTGTACCAGTAGCTAGGTCTGTAAATGATGATCACAGGTTTTCCCTCTCTCCCTCAGTCAACAGACTTTAGTCTCGTAGCCGAACTCTGTTGTCTCTGTTGCTTCACTCCACTAGGATTACAGTGCAAAACTGGGGGTGAGTGTATCAAACACAAAGCCAGTTCGTTTCTTCCCACTCATTCTATATCTCTTCTCCTTTGCTTAGTTACATGGTATGGAAACTGGGGCGCTGGCTGCTCTTTGCTTTCATGGTGATCTGTGCTATTTCAATCAAGTAGTTCAAGCAAGAAACCTAAGGTAGGTTTGATGGACATCTGAGGTGTGTGCCCAAATGGTTTCCATGAATGCTTTCAAATATACAGGTCACTGAAAGGCCAGAATATTGTCTGCATGAAGTACTTTACATCCTCTTATCAAACCAAGCCTCTGCTCAAAGTCCAAGATTCAAGGTAAATTTCATTATCAAAGTACACATATGACACCATATATAAGCCTGAGATTCATTTTCTTGTTATAATCAACAAGTCTATGGAATAGTAACAGGATTAATGAAAGATCAACCAGAGTACAGAAGACAACAAACTGTGCAAATGCAAATATAAATAAATAGCAATAAATAATGAGAACATGAGTTGAAGAGTCCTTGAAAATGAGTCCATTGGTTGTGGGAATATTTCAATTGTGGGGCAAGTGGACCTGGTAGCATGCTTGAACCTGGTGGTGTGAGTCCTGAGGTCCTATGCAGCTGCTTTCAGTAAGTTTTGACACACTGTGTGCAGAAGGGACTGGAGAGCTGGATATCAAATCAAATCAAGTTTAATTATCATTTAAACCATACATAGGTAGTGCTGAATGAGACAGTGTTAATCTGGGGTTAAGGTGCAAAACATTCAAAATAGCAAGCTGACTTGAAAATAGTGAGTAACATTCAAAATAGCAAGTAACGTAATTCAATGTGAGTATGGAGTTCTTGTGCCAGTGTGAGGCAGAATTCTGTTGTGAGCAGCCATTTGGAATAAACCGGATTCCCATTTTCAATGTATCTGATGACTTCATCATTGTCTTTTGCAGAAACGCGATGACTGAAATCTGCACTGCTTATACCTTTGTGAAGAATCCTTGAAGTTGACAAATGTGATGGGATTTTGCTTCAAGATCAGGTGTTTTCTTCCAGCTTTGAACAGCTCTCATTGACTCTGTGTATATGACTTATGTCACTACATCAGTGACTTAATGAAAGCAAAACCAGGAAAACAAACTAGTCATCCTTCAAAGTGACATTTTTGTTTCCAAAATTCTATTTTTAAAACTTTCCCTTCTTTGTACTGAGCATAATTTCACCTTTCCCAATGCTTGAGAATATTTAACTGTTAGATAGAGAGTTGTCAATTCAAATTTTAGCCATAGATATTGCTTATTATACTAATCTACAAATAATAATGAATTAAATGCTTCTTAATTCATTGCTGTTGTTAATGAGTGGTTATTTTTTTTTCATCTGACTGAAATCATGCAGAACAGATAGCATTTTGGTTCTCGGATTTGTCTCACAGTGTCAATGGTTAATTACTTGCTGCCCGTTATGCTGGTGATTAAAGCATCATTGAAGGTCCTCCATCTCTGTCTGTCCTAGGCCATCTTCTCTATTGTATCTCAGATTTGGTTCATTTTTGCCTCTGTGGTATGGTGCCAAGTGGTATTTGGCCTCCTGCATTTCCTCCACCCTTCAGGTGTCCTGTGAAGTGTTGTCCTACAGAATGGAGTTGACCTCTCTTCTCACCACATGCCCAGTTCATCTGCAACATTTACTCACAATGACTGAGGCCACGTCCTCTTGATAACACTGATGGAGAATGGGAAACAATTAATCCTTCAGGCCATGAGATTACATGAGAACAACTATTGAGGACACAGATGGACCTGAAGCATTGGATTTGTTTCACTTTATGCAGATGCTGCCTGACCCACTGAGGAATTTTCATCAATGGCTATTTTTGTTTGGATATTCAACATTGTTGCCTCTCTGTTAGAAAGATGAATACGTGGGCAATGTTGCAATGATACAATCAACTCAAGCACAATTTCCGTCACTATATAAAAGCCTTAAAGGTCAATAAACAATATTAAGAAAAGACAGGTGCTGGATTAAATGAATGAGTTGCAGCATGAAATGGTGAATGGTGAAGCACGTGAAAGTACTTGTAGTTGATGTTACTTTATTTACTGCTGTTGTGTGATAGAAACCAATGAACATGCAATAACACTTGGAACTACTGTGGGAAGGAAGTTGTTTGCAAATGGGACAAAGTGAACTATGTTAACAGTACAGGAGTCTCTGCTATTTGGTGCTTCAGGAGTGGGTTGTGGAATTTTGCACTCACTCTCAACACTCACTATCACAATACTATTCACTGCTTGGATGAGTGCAGCTCCACAAAAACACTCACAAAGTCAAATATCTTCCTGGGCAAATTAGCAAGGGTGTTCACCTGGAACAGCATCTCCCAGTTGAAGGTCTCCAGCAGTGACAAACGGCAACGTCCTGAGTAACGTTCCACTTTACAGTGGAAATATTTGGCAGTTTGTTCATTATTGCTGGCTGTGATTCTTGAATATTATTCATGAAATAATAACGTGGCTGATCTTAAAGGCTGTGTGGCATGAACCCTAACCAACAATAACATATGAAAAGAGGAGAAGAAATGGGGCATCAGACACGTCAGATTTCAAAGTCAATGTCAAAAAGTTCAATTTACTGTCATATGCACAATTACATGTATGGACAGGTGCAATGAAAATCTTATTTGCAGGGCCAGCATAGGCACATAATATCAGAGCAGGTAGATAAATCACCTGGACGAGGTAGTCTGCACTCCAGGGTTCTGAAAATGGTGACTGAAGAGATTATGGAGGCTTTAGTAATGATATTTCAAGGGTCAATAGACTCTGGCATGGTTCCAGAGGACCGAAAAATTTAAAATGTCAAGGGAGGGGGGGAGGCAGAATAAAGGAAATTGTAGTTAGTCTGACCTCAATGAATGGGAAAATGTGGTTTCAAGGTACTTGTACATGATAAAATAAGCCATAATAAGCATGGTTTCCTTAAGGGAAAACTTGTCTGATAAATCAGTTGGCATTCTTTGAAGAAATAGCGAGCAGGATAGACAAAGGAGAATTGGTGGCTGTTGTGAACTTGGATTTTCAGAAGGCCTCTGACAAGGTGCCACACATAAGGCCGCTTAACATTTAAGAACACATGGTATTACAGGAACGATATTAGCATTGATAGAGCATTGGTTGTTTGATATGAGCCAAAGAGTGGGAATAAAGGGAGGCTCTTCCAGTTGGCTACCGGTGGTGTTCTACAGTGGGCTGTGTTGGGAACACTTGTTATGTTATATGTCAATGATTTGGATGATGGAATTGATGGCTTTGTGGCCAAGTTTGAGGATGATATGGAGAGAGGTGGATGGGCAATTAGTTTTGAGGAAGTAGAGAGGCTACGGAAAAGCTTAGAATGATAATGAGAATGGGTAAAGAAGTGGCAGATAGAACTCAGTGTCATAAAGTGCATGTTCATGCACGTTGGTCAAAGAAATAAGAGCATGCACTATTTTCTAAATGGAGAGAAACTTCAAAAATCTTTTCCTAGTAATGTTCAGTCCGGCTACTTCTTCTGGCAAATGAGTCTAAACAACTTTTCTTACCTACAATTGGATAATTTATTTTTGTATTTTGCATGAGAAAGGAAAATCTAAATGATCAATAACCATTAATGCAAACTATAATGCTTTATTTCAGGTTTACATAACATTAAATAACAAAACTTTTGATGAATTTAAGTTCCTTTCCATTTAATTTCAAGTTCAGGTTTTTTGTCATGCAACTACACACATGTATATGGCTAAATTAAACATTGTTTTACTAGGGAGAATTACATGTAGTCAGCAAAACACAGTACATATAGTCACACACAGTAGATACTGTATAGTTTTGATTCACCATATACAATCATAAAATAATATTAGCACAAGTCCCTGAGTAGCATGGACTGAATATTGACAGGTTGACACAGAGTGTGAGGTGCATGCTTATGCCTGACAGTATAATGTTGCTGGCACTATTATAATAGAACAAGCAGGCATATAAATATTTGAAGCAGCAGCAATAAATGGTGAACAGTGACAAGTGCAGGATGAGAGTGTGTCTGTGAGATGGAGAATGGGTAGGCAGTTATGTAATTTGATTGCCCACTGTAATCAGCACACTTGAATAAACAGCTAGATAATGGGAACTGCATTGCAAGAGCTGTTGTGCAATAAATACCACTTCTTCAAATATGAAAGGAAATTAAACCAGATGTTTCCTGTTGTTTTCTCCTGTGTCGAGGCCTGAAGTCAGTGTTGAACTCAACAAAGGACTGTCTTAAGGACTTCAGCCATTGGAAGCATTTAATAGGTAGTCGCAACTTAATCCCATTATTAACCCTAGCTATAACAACCTTAAGGAACCATGTATACAGTATACATACTTAGATAATAAATGTGCTTTGACTTTGAGTTTCCTAGTGTAACTATTAACTAAGGCGTAAAGGGGATTGTTTCTTATGGCTTTAAATGGGGACTTGTTTCCTCATAAAAGTATTGGACTCTAAGACACAAGTGTAGAATTAGGTTATTCAGTCAATCAAGTCTGCTCAGCCATTCCATCATGGCTGATCCCATATCCCACTGAACCCTATACACCCGCCTTCTCATCATATCCTTTGATGCACTGACCGATCCGTAAATAATCAACTTCTGCTTTAAATACACCCATAGACTTGGCCTCAACTGCAGTCTGTAGCAGGGCATTCCACAGATTTACTACTCTCTGGCTAAAAAATATTCCTCCTTACCTCTGTTCTAAAGGGTTACCCTTCAATTTTGAGGCCGTGCCTTCTAGTTCTGGATGTGTCCACCATAGGAAATATCTTTTCCACATCCACCCTATTTAGTCCTTTCAACATCCGATGGGTTTCAAAGAGATCCCCCTGCACTTTTCTAAATTCCAATGTGTACAGGCTCAAAGCTGCAAAATGCTCCTCATATGTTAACCACTTCATTCCAGAATCATCCTCGTGAACCTCCTCTGGACTCCCTCTAATGACAACACATCCTTTCTGAGATATGGGGGCCAAAACTGTTGACGATACTCCAAGTGCAGCCTGACCATTGTCTTATAAAGTCTCAGCATAATCTCTAGTGTTATCAGTATGGGTGGAGCTAAGAATGCTCAAAGAGCAGAAGACATTAATGGGAGCTGTCATAAAGTCATACAACTGTGAAGGGATAAATCACAACCCACCGAGTCCATGGACCAGGTTCTATTACTCACTTGTAAAGGACGTCTAGTTGAAACTAGACAGTAATCTACCAAGATTCACATTTTTTGAGATCTGTGTGGAAATTGAGTCAAGTGGAAGAAACCCAGGAAAACAGTACTGTATTCTCTTTCATACAGTTACAGACTTGTCCAATCAGTACTTCTGAAATTCAGATTTCAATTCTGGTGCCATTCTGTGAGGAGAATCTGTATGTCCTCTCCGTGGATTGCAGGAGTTTTCTCCAGGTTCTCTGGTTTCCTCCCACAGTCCAAAGATGTACTGTGACCATTCACAATTAAGTGCCATGTCAGATGACATAGGTGATCGTGGTCAGCAAGGTGACCATGATTGTTGTTGGCGAATTCTTCCACAAAAGTGGTTTCCCATTGCCTTTTTCTGGGCAGTGTCTTTACAAGATAGGAGACCCCAACCATTATCAATACTCTTCAGAGATTGTCCACTTGGTGTCAGTGGTCACATGGCCAGGACTTGTGATATGCACCAGCTGCTTATACGACCATCCACCACCTGCTCCCATGGCTTCATTTGACCCTGATCGTGGGGCTAAGCAGATTCTACACCTTGCTCAAGGGTGACCTGCAGGCTAGTTGGTGGAAGGAGCACCTTGAGAATGAGAAGGGTGGGGTGCTGCAGGAGAGGTGTGGGAGAAGGAGGATAAGAGGAGACATGATAGAGGTGTACAAGATATTAAGAGGAATAGATAGAGTGGACAGCCAGCGCCTTTTCCCCAGGGCACCACTGCTCAGTACAAGAAGACATGGCTTTAAGGTAAGGGGAGGGAAGTTCAAGGTGGATATCAGAGGAAGGTTTTTCACTCAGAGACTGGTTGGTGCATGGAATGCACTGCCTGAGTCAGTGGTGGAGGCAGATACACTAGTGAAATTTGAGAGACTACTAGACAGGTATATGAAGGAATTTAAGGTGAGGGGCTATATGGGAGGCAGGGTTTAAGGGTCAGTACAACATTGTGGGCCGAAGGGCCTGTACTGTGCTGTACTATTCCATGTTCTATGTTCTATCAGAAGAGGCAACATCCATCATTAAGGACTCTCACCAACCAGGACATGCCCTCTTCTCATTGCTATCATTAAAGAGGATGTATACGAGCCTGAAGAAACACACTCAACATTTTAGGAACAGTGTCTTCCCCTCTCCCATCAGATGAACCCACAAACACTGCCTCATTATTTTGCTCCCTTTTTGCACTATATGTTTACTTTCTACATATTTCTTATTGTGATTTATAGTAATTTTGATGCATTGCAGTTTACTGCAGCTGCAAAACAACAAATATCATGACATATGTCAGTAATAATAAACCTTATTATGATTTTGATTTGGATTTGAAAATCTGATTGTGGGTAGATTATGACTGAGGAATCCCAATAAAACAGTGGATCTCAACACAAAGCTGAAGTAATAACATCCATGTCCAAGCATATACAGTAGATCTCCTAAGGAGCAACACTGGCATAAATTGTCTTTGTAGAGTTCTCTGGCATACCAGGAGATGAATATTTTCTGTTGACCTTTGGGGGATTGTTTATAAATTTAACATCTGTGTAGAAGACATTACTCTCTCCATTAACAGAGGGATCTGCTGTTGATTTCCTTTGAAGTTCCATTGTTGCATCCATGGCCCCATTTTCTTTGTTAGCCAGCTGGGCAGGTGTCCTGTCACTTTGAATCTCCAGCACTGTTGCATATGCATCTTGATCTTCGGATGCTGTTGTTTCCTCAAGAATAAAAAATGCAAAGACCAGTTTATGTCTGATGAATATGAAAGGTGCTGAGCCGAGGTCTAGGACTAAGAGGTCTCAAACAGTTCTTTTTTTAAACAAAGTAAACTTCATTCATAATAAAAAATGTTTACAAAAATAAACCGTGCACTGTCTTTTCATTGTTTACATCCACAAAGCTGATGCTTAAGATACTGTTCTATTATTTTCCTACTTATCAATCAAAAGCACTGCTGCCTCTCAGTTGGGCCCCTGAGGTGCTGCCCTATTTGATGCACCATCAATAACTCACACTGAGACTTAAGGCGAGATATCGGCTTTTATTGACTGGAAGAAGGAACCAGGAGTGAGTGTCCATCATACTATGTCCTGGAGACTGAGGCCGAGCGTCAGGCCTCAGATCGCCTTTATACAGGGGCCTGTGGGAGGAGCCACAGGAGCAGTCAGCAAGGGGCGTGTCCAGACAGGCACATAGTTCACCACACTATTACATAATAGAAGGCCTCCTCCACTAACCCAACCCTCCCTCCCAGTAAGAGATAAACCCTACACGTTTGCTCCTTCCCCACCAAGACTTTGCAGTGGCTTCACCAAGCTTCTGTGATTCCTACAGCCCGCAATCTTCCAGCCTGGAATGTGACAGTCGGCAGCGTTCCCTTATGGACATCTCGATGTGAAGGCAGACCACCAGGCTTCAGGCAGACCGAAGGATGCCTTCACCAAGTTGATGATCTGCCAGCAGCACTTGATGTCCACCTCCCTGTGTGCCCCTGCGGACAGCCCGTAGGTTTAGAGTTCTCTGTCACACAGCTGCTCGGGGTGAACTGCAACACAGGCACTTGCATCTTTCCCCCACACCCGCTTTGCAAACGCACAGCTCGCGTTGAGGTGAGCTACTGTCTCTTCCCCACAATCATCATCCTGTGGACTCAACAAGCAGTTTTTGCAGTGAGCAGTCTTCTAAAGCCCTCAGCAGGCTGAGCAGCATCTATGGTTGGGGAGGGGGCAAAGGGGAGGAATTTTAGCATTTCAGATTGAAACCCAGTATCGGGACTGATTTTATATGTCTAGCTGGTGTTTGAACATAATTTATTTACTTGTGTTAAGCCACGTTGTTGTCTTCCCCACATGCTTACACACTCTCCTTTATGACACTTGATTCACTTCACTTACAATCAGCAGCGACTAACTCTGGAATGTCATCATGATTAGTCTATGTATATAAGCTAATCTTATGTAATTAAAATTATTGTGTTTTTTAAAGTTTAGTTCTTTATGCTTATTGTGTTTTTGATGCTCCATTGTACCCCGATTAACCATCATTTTGTTCTCCTTTACACTTCTCTACTGAAGAATGACAATAAACAAAGTGAATTTTGAATAACTTGGGAATGGAATTTAATCTAGAATTCTTGATGGGGTAGGTCTATTATTAATTGCTTTATACATACAGCTTTTCATCTGTTCTTCCCTTCTAGTGGTAACACCTCCACCTCTCTTTAAGGTACTCTGACAACCTTGTAACTTCTATCAAATCACCACTGCCCCCGCTCCAACTCCGCTTTGTTTTTCATTTTTTTTTATTAAGCTTCATCTCCTTAAATGTGACAATAAAACTGTAATTTCCTAGCCTGTATGATAACAGCTAATGATTCAAGTGATTCTATATCAATGTTGGCTATATGTAAATGTACAAGAACCATAGCAAATACAATACAAGAAAAACTATTCCAACTGCTTCACGGCGGCATCATTAGATGAAAGACAAACTGAATGTGGATGGCATCAGAGCAAGGCACAAAATCTTTGTTGTTTGCAGTCAACAAGGCTTAATGGACCAGTTTAGAGTTGCAGATATTCAGGGAGTGGATCCCAGAGCTGAGAACCAGGACAACTGAAGCCAAAATGACAAGCAGTGAGATTAAACAAGTGCAGATGGACAAGAGGGAAAGTCTATGACAGATCAGCTACCTGTGGAAATGTGAAGAGACAGTGGATATAAGTGAGAAGATTTTGAACCATTTATTCAAAGTGGCCAAAGATTTTATCAACTGGAGTATCCAGTTAAAAATTCATCATGTAGTCAGACAGAACAAGCATGCAGCACGTTGTAGAAAATATCATTAACAAAGATGGCTGATAACTGATCCAAGAATCAGCAGTATGTTTTGAGTGATGTTGTCAGCATTGAATGGTACAGTGAGAAAGTGGGTAGCTGAGGGCAGCTTATGACCACAGAAAAGACAAGCTTTTTATTCACTTGCAGACAACAAATTTTACAATATACAGTATGACAATGATATTAAACCTGATTCTGATTCTGGGTGTCAGAGTGAACTTTCATTATTTTTCTGATTTTGCTTCAGTGTTTGAGATTCAGTGGGGAAATATGAAATGTCAACTGAATAATTGCTGAACACAAATATAGAATAAGAAAAGTTCCCATTTTCAACAGTAAAGCCAGACTGTGCCCATCAGTAAAAATATTAAAGTATGTGGCCACTCTGAGGATGAGTCAGTAAAGTATTACGGATCTTTTTAAGGCAATGCTGGATAATACTGGAGAGAGAATGAACAGAAGGATATGCTAAAGAAGAGTGATGTGAGGAGGTTTGTGTATGGTATGGGGTAAATGGCCTGAAATGTTTGTTGTAAATTTTTTAAAAATCACAGTTCAAGCCCTTACCTGGGTTTCATTCTTGCTTGTTCTGTGAAACATTTTGAACTTGGTGTCTGGAAAATGCAATATCACCTTTGAAAATACTTGTCAGTAACAGGGTTAATTGGCCATGTGCTGCGTGCAAAACCTTGGTTACACCACAGGCACAAATCACCACACAAAGCCAGAATATGCTTTGGCCACTGCACACAACATCAGAAAAAGCAGTATTATTTTTTATAAGTGCTCAACTCAATACTGAACCTCAAAGACATGACCTCTTCCCATTATTATCAACAGGGAGGAAGTACAGGAGCCTAAAGCCTGATTTTCAGTGATTCAGGAACAGCTTGTTCCCTTTCATAATCAGATATCTGAACAAGCCATGAACCTATAAACAATACTTTATTCCTCTTTGGCCCTTTTAACTTATCTGTGCAATTTACAGCATACAGATGAGATCATGTTAACAGAAAATGCTGGAAGTACTGGTGCTGCCAGAAAGAGAAGCAGCGAGCAAACCAGCTCCTTAAGAACTTCATCAGAATAGCTGCCTGATCTGCCATTTCCCTTACTTACTTCTGCTTCAGATTTCAACACCAGCAAGCAGGTTTTTGATTTTCAGTCAAGTATTTCCTTAACGCTATTACTTTTTAATAAGAACAAAATAAGACAAAATCTCTCAATACAGTGCAGCAAATTCTCACAAAATCATAAAACAACTTTAAAATGTTCAAAACTCACCCTTGAGTTTACAGTTTAGGAACCAAACAATAAAAACCATGACAAGAACTCCAGTGACACTGAGCACGATTATGGAAACGAGTCTGTGGCACAAAGAATAAGAAAGCATCAGCCTTGGCTCACATTGATTCTTGGCTAATACTAAGCAATGAGCATCTGGCATTTACACAATTTATTATATGTTATACGTGTTTCTAGTTTCTGATCGCTCCCTTTTATTGCTAATTTCTTTGCTTTTGATTGAGGCAGACTGGCTCTGCAGACAACGACACAGTGCTAAGTTGAACTGAAGTGAACTAAACTGAACATTCCTAGACTGTCTCAATGACTGTATTTTATTCTGTGTTTTTCATGCATTTTTTGCCACTTGCATGATTTGTTCTTTTCTTTTTGTCCGTTGAGTGTTTGATATTTTCCTTGAACAGGTTTCATTGTGTTTCTTTGTTTCGGGGCTGTCTGTGAGAAGACAAATCTCAGGGTTGTATACTGAATACATACTTTGATAATCGATATACTTGCAATCTTTGAACTCCACTCATGACCTCAGGATGTGCACAAGCCCAGTAAGTGAGGTGTTGGATATTTTTACAGTGTAGAAATGCAGCAGCCAATATATGCCTAGCAAGATCCATAAACAATCATGTAATAATGACCGATAATGAGGGAGATAAGTATTGTTTAGACTATAAGAAAGTGGCAATTTATTCCTCACTGAATATTACACGGGGACTGCACCATCCACCTGAGAGCACTGATTGAGTCATTTTAATCCAACAGATGAGACTAATCATCATGCAACCCTCCTTAGTCCTGCTCACCAAGGTATCGACTGAATAATTTGCAGTCGGAGCGAAACACTACATTTAGAAGCCAACCCCAACCTCAGTGATGAAGTCTTCTCTTGCAAGGCCAGCAACCTGTCAGTCCTCTTAAGCGGAGGGGTGGAGGAGGCAGAGCAAACAAGGCCCAGGAAACTGATGTTAAATGCTTTACTATTGGCTATACTCCTCCCACCCACATGGCTTTCTGTCCATCAGTCAAATCTATGACACTTTATGACTACAGACATAGTCATCGACAAGTACAGCATAGAAACAGGCCTTTTGGCCCATCTAGTCCATGCAGAAACCATCTAAACTGCCTACTCCCATTGACCTGCAGCAGGACCATAGTTCTCCATGCCTCTACTATCCATGTACCTATCCAAACTTCTCTTAAATGTTGAATTTAAGTTCATTTGTGCTGCTTGGGCTGGCAGCTCATTCCACTCTCATGACCCTCTGAGCAAAGAATTTTCCCCTCATATTCCTCTTAAACTTCTCAACTTTCACCATTAACTCATGACCTCTGGTTGTATTCCTATGCAAACTCAGTGGAAAATGATTGCTCCCTGTCTATAACCTCTCATAATTCTGTATACTGTACTTCTATCAAATCTCCTCTCAGTCTTATGCATTCTGAAGAATATAGTCCTAACCTATTCAATCTTTCCTTATAACTCAGGTTCTCCAGACCCAGTAACATCCTTGTAAATTTTCTCTGTACTATTTTGGCAGGGAGATTAATGAAAGAAATCACACTATTTAAGGAAATTTGAAATAATTACAGATTATGTAAAATTATAATTCACAAAAATTTTCAAGCACTGATTTTAGGAATCTGAACAGTGGTATTATTGTTGGGAGATTCTGGTTGATATCTACAGACTCACTGCAAATACACTCACATCATGAGCATCTCATAAAAGGACAATCCCCAGATTAAGTTGTTTTCTCCCTAATAATTGTCCCATAAAACCAGTCAAACCATCAGGATTGAGAGCACTGCACTATTTAACAAAACTGGATCAAGTTTACCTTTGTCTGTCATTGTCTTTTATTTCTGGATTTGTAGAAGGGGTTATTATTGCTGATTCATTTCCAGAACTTTCACAAGAATATCCGGACCCTGTGGAGACTAGGAAATAAAATCCAGTTTAAACTTTTTTTCCACCTGCATTCAAGTTAGAGAGCATGACTGTCAGAAGGAAAGTCTTTTCTTAACTAAATTTAGCGTAATGATTTACAGTGCTAGTGACTTGGGTTCAATTCCCAGCACTGTCTGTAAGGAGTTTGTATATTCTCCTGTGACCACGTGCATTTCCTCCGGTTGCCTCAGGTTGCTCCCACGTTCCAAAGACATACAGGTTAGTTGGTTAATTAGTCACATTGTTGTAATTGTGCAGCAGAGGCTCATTTGCCAGGAAGGGCCTGTTACTGTGTTGTAACTCTAAGTAAATACTAAGTAAGGAACAGAGAATAGAAATAAACTGGTATTCCAGGTTGTCAGCCAGCGAACATTGAAAACTTTTGAATATAGAAAGGCTTAATCCCAATCTTGTGCATCCCTGCAAAAAGAATAGTGGGATCATAAAATATTTTTCCACTCAGTTGCTGGGAAAATATCCAAGTACTAGGCTTTATAAGGCTTGGCCAGACTGCACTTGGAATAAGGTGAGCAGTTTTGGGACCCTTATTGAGGGAAGGATGTGCTGTCATCACAGACAGGGGGTTCCCAACCTTTTTTACGCCAATGGGCCTGACCATCAGCCAAGGGATCTATGGACCCCCAAGTTGGGAACCCCTAGTCTAGGGGAGCTTGATGCAAATGATCCTGGGAATGAAAGGGTTAAAGTATGAGGAGTGTTTGCCTGTACTCATTGCAGTTTAGAAGAATGATGGGTGATCTTGTTGAAACCTATCAAATATTAAAAGGCCTCAACAGCGTGGATGTGGAGAGGATGTTTTCTGGAGTAGGCGAGTCTCAGTCCAAAGGGTATAGTCTCAGAATACAGAAGTGCTCCTCTAAAGTAGAGATGAGGAGGAATTTATTTAACCAGAGAGTGTTGAACCTGTGTGTGTTTTTTACCATAGATGGCTGTAGAGGCCAAGCCATTGGATATATTTAAAGCAGAGATTGATAGGTTTTTCATCAGTAAAGGCATCAAAATTTATGGGGAAAAGGCATGAGAATAGGGTTGGGAGGGGTAATAAATCAGCCGAGATTGAATGGCAGAGTACTTGATGGACCAGATGACCTAATTCTGGTCCTATATCTTATGCTGTTGTGATATATAGTATACCAGGGCTACTCACAATATGTGGTAGTTAAGTGGATGAGGAAATCTACTATAATATTTTCTGACTTCCAACAACTGAGAGCGTTTATGAGTTGGGAGGAGGATAGATCTCCATAGATCCATAGATCTCCATGGATCTCCAGTTTCCTCCTCCTGAAGACAATAATTAGCCCCTTGGTCTTGCTGACTTTGAATGAGAGGTTGTTGTTGTGGTAGTACTCAGCCAGAATGGTAGTTCATCACCAGCTTTGACATGGCCAACGACAGTGGTGTCACAGCAAACTTAAATATGCCACTGGAACTGTGCTTAGCTACACAGTCAGAATTATAAAGCAAGTAGAACAGGGGGCTAAGCTGACACACAGCCTTGTGTTGCACCTGTGCTGATGGTGACTGTGGAGGAGACGTTGCTGCCAATCCGAACAGGCTGGGACAGGACTTCTCCAGTTCCTACATCACCCATGAGAATTTCCATCAAAAATTCCCACCGGCATTACTACTTACATCTTTCACTGCAGCAGGATTCAGAGAGGGAAGAACAGCAGGGTCCAGGTCACCAAGGACAAGGAGTTGGGCAGGTGAACTCGGGAACCAGGGACTATACCGGAAGGTGGAGTTGGATAATTGATTGGTCTCGAGGGAGGTTGGGAAAAGGACACTCATTCTTCTTCTGGTATTCCCACAATTGATGGTCTCACTTTAAGGGCTCTTTGTCTTGTTATTTCATGTTTGTTATTTATTGCTCTTTATTTGTATTTGCATTTGCACTGTTTGTTCAATGATCCTGTTTTCTGTTACTCTTCTATTAATTTGCTAAACATGCTTGCAGAAAAAGAATCTCAGGGTTGTACCTGGTGTCATGTATATACTCTGATAATAAATTTTACTTTGAAATTCGAACTTTTTGAATAAGCCTGGTCAGCAAGCCCCCCCCCCAACATAAAGACATCCGCGGCTGCAAAACAGAGGACGCGGTGCCCGAGAATATACCACGCAGGCTTTGGTACAAACGCTAGAAAGTGCCGACTGCCTCGGTGCATCGGGCCATCCGCGGTGAATGAGCTGTGGGTTCCAGCTTCAACTGACATCTACTGTTCATTACAGGCACCTTTTCAGGGCGACGCATCCCGTGTGACACCGCTGCTCAAGTAGGTGCGATGCCAGTATCGCCTATTGATGAGCAAGCAAAGAACGACAAAACCTCGCCAACGCTTCACGTGAGATTTCGTCCTGGCTAAAGTGGCTAGACATCTGCTCGGTGCAGATCACCTGTGTGCCCAAGGACCGCTGATCATCTTAAGAGCTGCTGGCCTATGGATGTTGAGGACTTTGGGTCGTTACCCTATGTGTATGGTGAGCAATAAAAGAACTGTGAAATATGGGAACGCTTCATAGTCTGGGCAGTGGGCTTAGTAAAAAGAAAGATCAGATAATGGCTTCAGTGGGGCATTTCAGGGCAAGAATCTTGGAAACATGACTGAAATGGTTATGAGATCAATGGACCTGTTGGGGGAAAACCTTGTGGTGGGGAAAATGTTGACTGTAAAATACCAGGAAGTTGGTTGAAGATAAAGCAGAGTGAAGGGCTAAAAATAAATAGATTACAAGGAAACCTGAAGTAGGAATCAGGTCAGAGAGAGGCTGAGGAGGCTTGCCAATAAAACAGAGGAAAGAACTGTGTGAATGCACGTAACAGCACAAATGACTAAGCCAGAGGCACAAGTCTGGTTGATGCAATAGATTTCAAAGAATCAAAGTTTCAGGTAGAGTGAAATTGGGACCTTAACATTAGAGTTTATAACTCTAATTCATTAGGAACAAGATATGGCAAAAAAGTAACAAAAGGTTAACTGCTTAAAAATAAAAACAAGAGAGAAGATCAACATTAATTATGATTCCAAGGTACTATCAGGTTGTTTTGAAGTCTGTTGAGTTCACTATTGTCCTCTAGGGAGGAAAATCCACTATCCTTACCTGGCCTGTCTGATGACAGCATACCATTAAATGTGCTTACTCTTCTCCAACTCCCTCATTCCCCTTCTTCCATTCCCTGCTCTAGCTCCCTTCTTATCTCTTCTCTTCTCCACATCTGGTTATTATCTCCTCTTGGCACCCCTCCTAGTCACTTTCTTCCCTGGTTCACTCTTCTTTCCTGTTAGATTTTCCACCTATCACCTCCCAGTTTCTTACTTCCTCCTCATTCCCATGACCACCTGGCTTCACCTATCACCTTCTAGCTTGTACTCCTTACTATCCCCCCATCTTCTTATTCCGGCTTATCCGCCCTTTCCTTTCCAGTCTTGATGAAGGGTCTCAGCCTGAACCTTTCCTTTTCAAAGATACTGCATTACCTGCTAAGATTCTCCAGCATTCTGTATGTGTTATGCACTCTTAAATGTGCTGAGAAGCCTCTTGTTCACATTTTTGTTTTGTAAGGGTTGTGTTATCTTGTACTTCATGAGGAACTATAGAAAGGCTCTTCCTTTCATACCATTCACTTGCATGTTTCCCCTCCAACCTGAATCAGCAGCTCTTCACTTCCCTTTTAGATGTGTATTTTGGTTCTGAGCCTCAGCAGCAATTCCACTTTATCAGGATCATTTGCATCAATAAATTTCTCATAATCCCTGTCTATATAAAATTTACATTTTCTAGTACTAACTCACTAACTGGTAGACCTTTACTCATTTTTTTCAAAATCCTGATAATTTTGAGTGTCTCCAGCAGCTATTACTCTCCCTGTGTTGATATCTCTCCCCTCAGAACTAAAACCTGCTCACTTCTGGTGTTAATGGTATCTCAACCCATTCACACCCTCTCCTGGACACCCTCTCTAAACTAGGCTACACTGCTCTGCAGCACTTCCAACTTTTCACATGCCTTTTTTTGTGTCTTTGCTCTTTCCAGCTTTAAGTTCATAACTTTTATTCATCTATCCGGTTTTCTCTTCTCTTCCTCTTTAACTCAATGATCAGCTATCCTCCATAATATGTTCCCCTGACAATCTTGGTCTTACCCTGTCATTAATACACACAGTGGACTCTTTATTAGGTACACCTTTACACCTGCTCATTAATGCAAATATCTAATTAGCCCAATGACATGGCAGCAATTTAATGCATAGAAGCATGCAGACATGGTCAAGCAGTTCAGTTGTTGTTCAGATCAAACATCAGAATGAAGAAGAAATGTGATCTAAGTGAATTTGACTGTGGAATGATTGTTGGTGCTGGATGGGGTGGTTTGAGTATCTCAGAATCTGCTGATCTCCTGGGCTTTTCCTATACAACAATCTCTAGTGTTTATAGAGGACGGTGCAAAAAAAATAAAAAAATCATTTAGTGAGCAGCAGTTCTATGGGTGAAAGCACTTTGTTAATGAGAGTTTATATGAGAATGGTCAGACTTGTTCAAGCAGACAGAAAGGCAACGTGTTTCCTGTCTCTGCTGATGTATTACGAGAGTGGTGTGCGGAAGAGTATCTCTGAACGCACAACACATCAAATCTTAAAGTGAATTGGCTACAGCAGCAGAACATGCACTGAGTAGCCACTTCATTAGGTACAGGAGGTGTCTGAGTGGTCACTAAGTGCAGTTGCTTCATTGTATTCATCACTTTCCCTGCAACTGAAAGCTAACCCTTCTTGACTTCTTATGGAGAGTCTTCAAACTGAAATGTTAGCTCTGATGCCTCTCCACCAATGCAGCCTGAACTGCCGAGTGCAATTTCCAGCTTCTCCACTTTTCAGACTTGCAGTTTCTTGATTTCCATGATCTACATCAGATGGGTTCCAGATTTCTCAGAGCCAAATGACATTATCCTATGTAAATGCTGAGCTAAGCAGATTCTATACTAATCACATTTCTGTTCTCCCATAGTTCTGAACTCTTGTCCTGTACTCCAAATGTGGTTAATCCATGTTTTGAGATTCATTACAAATGGATACCAACATTCAGCAGGTCAGGCAAAAGGAAGAGAGATACTTTCAGGTCAGAGAACCTTTGCCCAAACTAGAGCCAACCCAAAACAGAAGGGTTCCAGAATGACTTCTCTTTCCTCAGATGCTGCCTGACCTGCTGAGTATGTCCAACATGTTATGCTTTTATTTTGAATTTTCAACATCTGCAAGAAGTTTTTCTTTTTTTAAATTTACTTTTGTGATTTAATAATTCTGCCGGGAAAATAGGGTGGCCTGCATCAGGGTGGTGAATCTGTGGAAGTCATTGCCAAAGGTGGCTGTGGAGGCCAGGCCATTCAAAGCATTTAAAGTGGAGGTTGACAGATTCTTGATAAAGCCCAGAACAGACTCAATGGGCTGAATGGCCCAATTCTGCTCCAATGTCTTAAGGTCATATAAGTGCTAATGTATCCACATTGAGAGATACGGGTTTTTTTTTCAAAATGACTGAGAGATCTAAATCAGGAATTTGGCACTCATTTTGTCCATTTACACAGCATAGTGGTAATTCCAGATGGTCAGAAGCTGGATAACCTACCTCACTCTTCAAAGCCTCCAGGGCACTAATCTAGGAGTATGTTGGAACGATTTCCATTTGCCTGAAATAATGCAAACCACTCTGCAAAATTTCCAAGTGTTAGTGCTATCATAATAGGCACATTAAACATCATGAAAGACGTCATAAATAAACCCCATATGCACCAGTAGCGCCCTGGCACAAGTGTGTGACATCTACAAAACAGCGGGAAGCACATAACTATCACCATCAAGGCAAAATCAACAGCCACATAGCATGCAGTGAAATAATCAGTATGAAGTGCATGGACAAAAGCAGCTTACCAATGGTGGTGGTATCTGAAGTACCTGTACATTTTTCTATAACGTTGGAGGCTGTCACATCCAGTATCTCACTGGCTTTTGGTCCACAATAATTCGAGACAGTGCAGTAATACTGTTGGTGTTTGAAGGATTGACAATGTAGATCCAATGTGCTAGTGTTTGAGATCATTGTATCCTCAGATTCTGTCTTTTCATACCACACGTACTGAATGGGAAGCGATCCTTGAACAGACTCACAGGACACTGACAGTGAGTTCTGCAAATTTAAAGCATTTGCTGATGGCAGAAACCTAAGCACAGGTTCAGACACACATTCTGTGGAAAAGGACCAAAGATTCAGATATTGAGTGACCATCTAAAAATAAAACACTCTCCAATTTTTTGCACTTCTGTATCTCAGTCCAGACCCACCAGGTTGGGACCTCAGCAGCTCAGCTCCCTCTCTGTGTCTCTGTATCCTCCCAGGTGCCACGTTTACCATTATCCCTGAACATTGCAGGACATCAGTGATGACACTGAGACTGTTAAAATCAGGGCTACAATCTCTCTCAGCAGCAGGGAACCAGTTCCCAGTGGTGACATGTGCATGTTCTACTGGTTTGCCACTTCGATGGGCATAAGTCAGAAAGTGTCCTGGAAAACCTAAGCAGAACATTAATGGAGGAGTTGGTGACATATGTATCAGAGTCATAAAGTTGGTGTTGGCATGGAAACAAGTCCTTCAGTCTATCTCATTTGAGATGACCCAATTGTCTACTTGTCAACTAGTCCTGTTTCCCTGCAATTGTCACATATTCCTCTCAACATTTCATCCATGTACCTGTTTCAATATATTTTAAGTGTTGAACCCATGTCCATAAGAGGCTTTATCAATGTACCCATCACCCACTTGGTGAAAAAAGTTGATCCTGATATTCTTTCTAAATCTTCCCTCTCTCACTTTAAATGCATGCCCTCTGTTATTATATTGCATTACCCTAGGAATAGAACTTTTGCCATTATCAATGCCCCTCCTGTATTTCTTTACAAATCTCTACAAAGCCAACACTCGGCCTCCTACACTGTAGAAGAAAAAGTCCATGCTTATCCGATTTCTCCTCATAATTTAAGCCCTCCAGGCTGATAAACTACTTTAACACCCATTCCAAATTAATAACTTCACTCCTCTACCAAGATTATCAGAACAGAATATTCCAAATGCAGCTTCACAAATATGTTTTACAGATGTAACTTGGCATTATAACTCTTGAACTCAGTCCCCTGACCATTAAAGGCAAGTGTGCCAAGTGCATTCTTCACCAACCTGTCAAATTGTGTCTCGCCTTTCAGGGAAGTATCCACCTTTCCTTCTGTTATGTAACACTTCCCAGGGCCCTACCGTGTACTTCTTCAGTTAACTTACCTAAGTGCAGCAACTCATATTAAATTTAATTTTCTATTTCTAACCCACTTCATATGCTGATCTAATTTTCTTAGCAAAGTAGACGTGTTTTTCATTGCCCACTATACCACCAACTTTGTTGTCCTGTGCAAACTAATTAGCCATACGGATAATGTCATCCTCCAGACCGATAACACTGTTAACACACAACAGTGGAACCAAATCAATCTCGTTAAAATATCACTGGTCACAGAACTCCAACCTGGAAGCAACTTTACACCACAATGGTCATACACCTTCCATCAAGACAATTTTTTTTTCAGCTTACCCTGATTTCCAGTTGATCACACCTTCCAAATCAGCCTACCTTGCTGAAGCTCATGAAGATCATGTCCACCACTCTGCCCTTCGTCACCCCTTCTATAAATTCAATCCACTTCATGAATGAGGTAGAGAGTTTAATTGTGATTGGTTTCAGTGACTTGCAGTTGACACTTACACAGAGGTAGCAAGAGATCATGTCAGCATGGAAAGCTAAGAAACCCCCTGGGAAGGTTGAGGTCACCCAGTTTAACAGCAGGACTTTTGGAGACTGATTCCCTTCTAATGATTTTTGAGACCATGAGCAATACTTTTGTTTCTTGCTGATCTGTCACTGTTGGATTATTCGCTTTAGTCTGAATGTAAACTTCTTGACAGGGTGACATCACATACAGTTCAGAGGCAGGAAAATGTACTGAGCCCCCCAGTGGAAATCGGTGCCCAGTCAGTACGACACATTCCCCATTAGGTGAGTGTGGATTCCCAACTCCTGCCAGCTCCCCATAGAGTGTTGCTCTGTTGTGGAGCCTCAGAATACTGGTACTGCCCTACCTGTTCCCAGAGAAAGCTTAGAACTTGGAACAGTGCAGCACAGCCCTTCAGCCCATGATGTTGTGATGAATTAATTAAACTTGTAATTAAACACCTAACTAAACCAATCCATTCTACATACACAATGTCCATATCTCTCAATTTTCTAAACACTTAAATGCCTGTCTAAAAGCATCTTCTCTGCCTCTATCATATTTGCCTCCAAAATTACCCCTAGCAGCCAACCGGTGGTGTAGTGGCATCAGCACTGGACTTCAAGACAAATGGTCCCAGGTTCAAATCCAGCTGACTCTTTGCATGCTTTCTTTGCATGCTTTCTTTCCATGCTGGGTTGAGTGTCAGATTAGCAACTTGGCCTCCTACAAAACAGACAAAGGCTAAGGAAACAAAAAAAAAGTCATCAAATGTGCCACAAGGCCCAGAAAGGAACAATAACAGCAGTCACCCCTGGCAGTTCATCACAGGCATGCATTACTCTAGGTGTAAAAATGCTTGTTTCATTCATCTCCTTTGATATTGACACACCTCACCTTAAAGCGTGCCTCCTACAATTTAACCCTGAGACAACGATACTGCCTATCTACTCTGTCTATGCCTCTTGTTAACTGATAAAGTTCAAAGTTCAAAGTCACATCTATTATCAGAGTACATTCAGCCTCCACCACTCCAAAGAACACAACCCAAGTTTGTCCAGCCTCTGCTTATAGCCCATGCCCTCTGATCCAGGCAACAACTTGGTAAATCTCTTTCCAAAGCTTCCACATCCTTCCTATAATGGGGTAAACAAAACTAATGCAAGACTGCAGATATGGTCTAGTTTTATAAAGCTGCAACGTAACATCCTGTCTCTTGAACGCAGCGCCTCAATCAATAACAGCAAGCACTCCACACTCCTTCTTTACCACCCTCTCAACCTGTGCAGCTACTTTCAGGGAGGTATGGACTTGCACACCAAGATCCTTCTGTCAACCAGTATCGTTAATGCGTTAGCTATGTACTCACCCTTTACATTTGATCGTTCAAGTGGATCATCTCACATTTGGCTGGACTTAAGTCCAATTTGGGCAGATTAAACTTCACGGATCAAATTTATTAGTGGGGACGTAGCATCAATTACTAACAAACTTACCTTCAATTACATGCAGATGTACATTAAATAACAGATTGTGACCTATTTTTGTAATTGCACAGCTGTACCATCCTGTATCTCCAGAGTGAAGATCCTCCATAGTAACAGTAAATATTCCCTGTTGTGGATTATCTGTGATTGACACTCGTCCACTCCGTCCATGTCGCCTATTTGTTTCCACTAAAACTGAACATTGTGGAATCAGTCCATGGCACCAATACTTTGTGTCTGAACAGTATTTTGCTTCATAGTGACAATCGATTGTGATCGCTCTTCCCAAAACTCCTCTTACATATTTCTCTGCCCACAATGCACCTGAAACTGAGGGGAAAGTACTTCAGAAAATTAAGATGTAAAATCAATTTAACCAACAAGGCATCTGAAATTGAACAGAAGAATATCCAGAAAGGAAATGCTTCATATACTAATGTACATTTTGTGAATAATTACTGCCCTCCAGTCACTGATTAAAAGGAATTCTGTCAGATTTATGATAAGAGATGATAGTAAAAAATCATCAGATATTAATCATTAGCTTCTCTCACTGGTTGTGTTCCTGCTCCTCACCTTCTTCTTTGTCTCAATCATCACCCTCCCTGCCATCCACACAGATCCATCTGCCTTGTGTTTTCCTCTGGCTGCTTCCAGCCATCATCCACCTACCTCTATCTCCAAACATCACCGCTCCCCTTCCCCTAAAAGGGGAACATCTGCCTGTCATCCTACAGCCCTCTTCAGTCCACTAGTGACCTACTGGCCCCAGTCTCACCACCCCCCCTCTCCTTTTGATACAGACTATCTTTTCTCTCCACCCTCAGTCCTAAGATAGGGAATCAAGCCAAAACATCGACAATATCTTTTTCACCCATCTCCCCCAACCCACAGATGCAGCTTTACTCACAGAAGTCCCAGGACCAATCCTTTTGGATTGGTTAAACATGACCTACCATGCATAAAGCCATGCTGACTTTTTCTAATAAGTCCCTGTCTATCCAAATACTTGTAGATCCTATCTCTTAGTATTCCTTCCAATAATTTACCTACAACCGATGTCAAACTAACCAGCCTATAATTTTCCAGCTTAATTTTTGAGCCTTTCTTAAACAACAGAACTACATGAGCTATCCTCCAGTCCTCCGGCACCTGACCTGTGGATATCAACATTTTAAATATTTCTGCCAGGGCTCCTGCAATTTCAACACTAGAGTCCATCAAGGTCCAAGAGAATACCCTATCAGGTCCTGGGGATTTATCTACTCTGATTTGCCTCAAGACAGCAAGCACCTCCTCCTCTTTAATCTGGATAAGTTCCATGAACTCCCTACTTGTTTGCCTTGTTTCCACAGACTCCATTCCAGTTTTCTTAGTAAATACAAATGCAAACAACCTATTTAATATCTGTCCCATTTCTTTTGGTTCCATACATAGCCAACCACTCTGATCTTCAAGAGCACCAATTTTATCCCTTATTATCCTTTTGCTCTTAGCATACCTGTAGAAGTTCTTAGGATTATACTTCACCCTGACTGCCAAAGCAACCTCATGTCTTCCTTTAGCCCTCCTGATTTCTTTCTTATGTATTTTCTTACTCTTTTTATACTCCTCAAGCATCTTATTTCCTCCCTGTTGCTTATACATGTTATACATCCCTCTCTTCTTCTTTATCAGAGTTCCAATATCCCTCGAGAACCAAGGTTCCTTATTCTTATTCATTTTGCCTTTAACCCTGACAAGAACATACAAACTCTGCCCTCTCAAAATTTCTTTTTTGAAGGCCTCCAACTTACCAATCACATCCTTACAAGTGAACAAACTGTCCCAATCTATGCTTTTTAGATCTTTTCTCATTTCTTCAAATTTGGCCTTTTTCCTGTTTAGAACTTCAACCCGAGGACCAGATCTATCTTCATCCAGGATCAAGTTGAAACTAATGACATTATGATCACTGGAACCAAAGTGTGCCCCTACACACACTTCTGTCACCTGCCCTAACTCATTTCCTAATAGGGGATCTAATGTTGCATCCTTCGTAGTTGGTACATCTATATATTGATTTAGAAAACTTTCCTGAACACATTTTTGTCACATATTCATTGAAACATACTGTGAAATGTTTCCTTTTACTTCAAAGACCAACACGGTCCAAGGATTGTAATAATCTTGTACACTGTCCCAAGCTCCATCAGTCTTTGTGTCAGTTGCAAACTTACTAAGCCAGGCATCTACTTACTAATTCAAGTCATGTATGTATTTATATATCACAAAGCACAGAAGCCCCAGCACCAATCTCTTTGGAACATCCACTTGTAATGGACCTTTAGCCAGAATAACACTTCCCAGTACTACCCTCTGTCTTCAATCGAAAAGCCAATTCTGAATCCAAACCACTAACTCACTGTAAAATCCAACACCTTAATCTTCTGGATCATATTAGAGGTTTAAAGGGACATAGGCAAGTGGAATTAAATTATGAAGGCACCATGGATGAGTTTGGCCAAGGAGTTTGTTACTGTACTGTGTAACAGTGAGGGTGAAGAAGAAACTACCTGGTTTTACCAAAGCACACCTGGTTTGGTAATGTCCTTTGTTAAGGAGATCTAACAGTCCTATCAGACATGAACCACCAATGTGCTTGATTACTAACTGCCTCTCTGCCGTGGCTCCGGAATGTTGGTCATTTACTATCTTGAAATCAGCGATGCCCATAGCACCCAAGAATCGGCAACACACTCACATTTGGTCATTAGAGTGAAAAGGCTGTTGGTGAAGCTGACAAATCTACATGATTAGCAGTAGTGAGCAAGAAGAAAATGGTTCCTCATTGCTAGAGTAATACAGACCTTCAGGAGTGTGGTCTTGATGTAAGGATCATTAAACTGGATTTTAATGAACAAAAACAATTGAGAACAGGAGACGATTATATCCAGTGTTGTACTCAATTAAAACTTCAGATTATTAGAAATATTACCTTCTAACATGTAACTGGCCAGTGGTAAAGTGGCATCTGCACTGGACTATGATGGCGTGTGGTCCCACGTTCTCCTTCACAAGCAAGAGAAAATCTGCAGAAGTTAGAATTCAAAGTAATAAACACAAAATGCTGAGTTCCTCTGGCATTTTGTGTGCATTACCTGGGTTCTCCTTGCACACTTTCCATCTGTGCTGGGTTGAACGTCTAGCAACACAGCCTCATAAAACTGGACAAATGCTAAATAACCAGCAAGGTCGCCACCCGATGCACCACAAGGCGTGGAAAGGAACAGCAACTTTATAACAGAAGAGAATCATGACCTACATGTTTCAATTTTGTTACTTGTATAGACTTTTAACTTAAATGCCCTTTCTTTTCATTTACAATTCATATTAAAAATCTTAGTATCGGTACTATCTGTGTGGTACACCAGTGCAGACATTCAAGAAATTACTTGACAACACCTATTGAGTGACATTTTTATATCTTTACAAGTCTACACATAGTTAAACATCTTTGTTGTGGAGACATTGCACAAGACCCAAGCACTGATGTCCGAGACTAGCTGTTACTCACCAGGCAGGAGGCAGATGAGAATCCACATTATTTTATTCACAGAAACTAAGCCAGCTCTTGTCAGTCACCCAGTTCTTAACCTTTGAAGCTAAATATCTACCTAGTAGAAAGAAAATTTAGAAAAATGAGGAAGAAGGAGGAGGAAGTCCAAATGTGATAGCACAATGAGTTATTTAATGAAATCTGAAAGTTTAAAATTTGAAACCCTCTCAATCTTCTTTCACAAATTATTCTGAACTAATTGACATTGGCAGATGGAAATAGTGAAAACCAGCAAGTTATAATATTAGCAGAGTTATTAATGACAATGACTGAAACATCACGATGAATTGCAGGAAAAGCAGGAAACAAAAGGAAAACAAAATCACAAAATTGTTGAGATTGATTGGAAAATTACATCCCCTGTCTCCTGGAATACATGGAAGAGGTATCACACCAGTATCTTCTGAGGACAATTAGAAATGGGCAATGACTGCTGATTTTATTCCACACTTGTACCACTCACCTGACATATACTTACTTAGGTAATAAATTTACTTTGATTAGCAGGATGTCCATCCCTGGCTGTCACTCAGGGAGAGAAAACATGGGAAGAATCAGACTCCATATACTTTTATTGGCAGGGTCCAGACCAACATATTTAATCTATCACCTGGCTGATAGGGCAGTTAGAAATGCATGCTGAAATGTAAATGAGGAAGAAGGGCAGAGGAAGTCTAGTACTGAAATCACACTGAGCCAGCTGACAAAGTCTAATAGGCTAATTAACCATTAAATATTCTCCTAGGAGAATAATACACATTTATGAGGGTTATAGTCAATGTAAATATATGTAGGCATCTTTCCCCTGAGGCTGGGTGAGAGTAGGACTACAGGTTATAGATTTATGATGAAAGGTGACATATTTAAGGGGAACCTGTGGGCAAAAACCTTCATTCAGTGTGTGGTGCAAGTGTACAGTGAACTAATAGGAGAAGTGATGGATGCGGATTCAATTGCGACATTTCAGCGAAGCTTAAATAGTTACCTGAATAAGTGAAGTCTGGAAGGAGATGGTCCAGATGGAGTTAAATGAGTCTTTGAAGAAAAACAGGTCAACAGATGGGCTGAAGGGCTGTAGTGTTCTATGACTTTGTGACTGTGTTTCTCCCTTTGTTGCTAGAAATGCTCACCCTAGGTATCATGGTATCTCAGTTCTTTCTGGACCATCCTTGAACTGGGACACACAGAGTGGAGAACACATCTCATAATTCTATTCAATAGGAGTTGGTATGCGGGTTGAAAAGACTCAGTCAATCAGAACCTATGCTAAAATCATGGAATTACAGGATGTTCATTCCAGTGTTGAGATAATAGAGATTTGACCATTTTTAATCAATGTGTTAGTTAGTGAATCTAAAGAGAGAGAGTGGAGGTACTTGCAATTTATCAAAGCCTCAGGTGTTTCAGTGAGGCATCAGAAAGAGTAGTTGACACATACACATTATGCCAGCAAGAAAAAGTAACAGACTGGGCATTCTGTGGTAAATGATTCTCATCTCAGCTATATTGTAGTTTTCAACATTTTCCACAAATACAGGTCCACACATATTCCAGTAGATGGCAGGGCAGTTGGATGCTGTGGTTCCAGTCAAAGACCTATTTGTTCATTTTTTATGTCCTTTTTACAAATGCAGATCACTGCTGGATACTAAAAACATTGATTACTGCAAGACTGTCCCATCAGCGAGTTGCTTGATAGCGATGGAGCTGAACTTATTACATATCATTGTGTTGTCACCGAGACTTGTAGGTACTGTTGTTGTGTTGAGGCAGTCCATGGTGTGAGTGATTGGCTTGGACTTTATACTGTGATTGAAAGACTCTATTGGACTTTGGTAAAGTAGAATAGTGTAAGTCTGGTTCACTGCTGAGACTTAGGACAGGTGAGCTGCATGACCCTGCTCGTGGTGAGGACTAGGCCTGCACAGTGGGGTCACCTGTTGTAATCACCCAAGGGAGGAGATACCAGAGGCAATATGGGAGAGAGCAGAAACCTCTTTTGGCGCATTGGAATCTGTACTGGTTGAAATCTGATACCCTCTGGTTTGTGCTGCTCTCTAGTATTTGCTCTGTGCTGCTCTCCAATGTTCACTCTATGCTGCTCTCCAGTGTTCACTCTATTCTGCTCTCCAGTGTTCGCTCTATTCTGCTCTCCAGTGTTCGCTCTATTCTGCTCTCCAGTGTTCGCTCTATGCTGCTCTCCAGTGTTCGCTCTATTCTGCACTCCAGTGTTCACTCTATGCTGCTCTCCAGTGTTCGCTCTGTGGAAGAAGAAGCTGGACCAGGACAATTTATCAATCTACAGTCATGCCACTCAGGGACCAAACCCCTTTTTTCCCTTTGTAACAGTATGTTTTTCTGCACTTGTAACTATATGTGCTATTTGTGCCAAGTGCCAAGTGAATTGAATTGAATTGGCTTTATTAATTAAATCCTTCATATACATGAGGAGTAAAAGTCTTTAAGTTGCATCTCTGTCTAAATGTGCAATGTGCAATTTATCGTAATTTATAATAAATAGTATGTACAAAAGGACAGTCAAAACAACATAGAAATATAAATGTATCAGCATAAATTAATCAGTCTGATGGCCCAGTGGAAGAAGCTGTCTCAGAGCCTGTTGGTCCTGGCTTTTATGCTGCAACACTGTTTCCTGGATGGTGTCAGCTGGAACAGTTTGTGGTTGATATGACTTAGGTACCCAATGATCCTTCGGGCTCTTTATACACACCTGTCTTTGTAAATGTCCTGAATAGTGGGAAGTTCACATCTGCGGATACACTGGGCTGTCTTCACCACTCTCTGCAGAGTCCTGTGATTGAGGGAAGTACATACCAGGCAGTGACGCAGCCAGTCAGGATGCTCTCATTTGTGCCCCTACAGAATGTTCTTGGGATTAAGGGCCCACACCAAACTTCTTCAACTATCTGAGGTGAAAAAGGCGTTGGGCTTTTTCCACCACACAGCTGGTATGTAGAGACTACATGAGATCCTTGGTGATATTTATGCCGAAGAATTTAAAGCTGTTCACATTCTCAACCCCAGATCCATTGATGTCAACAGGGGTTAGTCTGTCTCCATTCCTCCTGTAGTCCACAACCAGCTCCTTTGTTCTTGCGATTTTGAGGGAGAGGTTGTTTTCTTGTCACCACTGGGTCAGGGTGATGACTTCTTCTCTGTAGGCTGCCTCATTATTGTTTGAGATTAGGCCAATCAGTGTAGTGTCGTCAGCAAATTTAATTAGCAGATTGGAGCTGTGGGTAGTGACACAGTTATGGGTATACAGAGAGTGAAGGAGAGGGCTTAGTACACAGCCCAGAGGGGCACTTGTGTTGAGGGGCAGAGGGGCAGAGATGAGGGAGCCCATGCTTACCACCTGCCGGTGATCTGACAGGCAGTCCAGGATCCAGGCGGGATGAAGGCCAAGAAGGCTTCTGAGCTTCTTGTCTAGCCTGGAGGAAATTATGGTGTTGAATGCTGAGCTGTAGACCAAGAACAGCATTCTCCCAAAAGCATCCTTCTTCTCCAGATGTGTAAGGACAGTGTGTAGAGCTGTGGCTATTGCTTCACCTGTCAATCGGTTGTGTCGGTAGGCAAATTGTAGGGGGGCCAGAGCGTGTGGCAGCATGCTGCAGATGTAGTGTGCAATGGGCCATTGGTAATGTTCATTTGTGTTCATGTACAGTTGAATGAGTATTAAACTTGAACTTGATATTTAATCATCCCCTTTGAGGAAATCTTCGAGTAGTTCTGAACTATGACTGACCGTGAGAATGTTCAATTTTGGGTGTCACTCACCAGGCAGGAAACAGATAAGGGTTATTACAACATTCAGGAAAACAAAACAGCTCTTAATTCTTTACGCAAAGGGATTATTCAATGGAGATGTTGATAGAATATTAGTGAGGAAGAAAGTGACAGGAAGTACACTGGAAAAATCGCTGTGTGCCTGATATCTGAAGATCTGTAAGAATACTTAGCAAATAAAAAGAAAGCAATTATTATAAAAAGTAAAAAGAAGAAACAGTTTAAGGTCTGGATAATTATAACCTATTTTAAACAGTCTGAAATATTCACAATCAAGCACAACAACAATTATTGTGAAAATAAAATAAAGGAAGAGACGATGGCAGGTCTGGGTAGCTATAACCCAAAATTGTAAACACACTTAGTCTGAAAAATTCATCCCCTCACTCTCAGAAGCACTTGGCAGGTAAATTTGTGCCACGGATGAAGCAAAGTTTATTTGCAGTGGGGAGTTATCTGAGCACACAGCCCAAGGTCCTGTGAAGTCCGTGGTTGGTGTCAGATGAACCTCATGTAATCAGGCTTTCGGCAGTTTTGCAACAGTTCTTTCTCTCTGTCGTGCTGCCCCACAGTGGGACGTCCCACTTGGTCTGGTAGTGACTGCAGTCCATGGTTTTCTCGCCTTTCCCAGACCGTACCTGCAATTCATTTTATGGGAGGTGTCCAAAAATATCAGAGAAACTGCCAACTCCATCATGGGCAGTAGCCACGCCAGGATCAAGGACATTTTCAAAAGGTGATGCCTCAAAAAAAGATTGCATCCATCACGAAAGACACCCATCACCCAGGATCTACTCTCTTCTCATTGCTACATCAAGGAGGAGGTACAGGAGCCTGAAGATGCACAAATAATGTTTTCAGAACAAATTTGTTCCCCTCCGCAATCAGATTTCTGAATGGACAATGCACCCCTGAATACTACCTCAGTATTTTGTGCTCCCTTTTGCTCATCTCTTTATATGCGGTTTTCTTAACGTAAATTGTACTTTTGTTTTATTATGTATTGCACTGTACTGCTGCCACAAAATAGCACATTTCACGACATACCAGTACATATATGTGGTGAAATGTGTTGATACAGTGACATTGTCTGATTCTGATTCATCTAGCGATGCTCGGAGCAGTGTGCACACTCCCCTGTTTATGAACACTAAAGATGGTGGCGGAGGTCAAATTGTTTGACCCATCAGCTGCCTTGTCAGGGCCACCAGCAGCCGTCCGGTTAGTGGCTGTACGCTGGATATATCTCAGCAGATATTACACTTTGATCTCGCTGATGGCCTGAGGGCTGAGGACTGGTCAGAGGCAATACTTCTTATAGAGGTGTTGTTGCGGCTTTGACCATGGGCACCGACTTAATTCTCTTGGGCGGGATTTGTTCTCGTGAGCTTGATTACCACTTTTATTACTACAACAGGCTGTGTCCCCTCTCCATGCAACAGGTCCTGCGTGTCAGCTTAGTCCAGATCATGACTGCCTACACTGGCCACAATGGGTATACTCCGGACTGCCAGATCCTCCTTGGAGAGGCAGGAGAGGTCCTGACTTTGGTATAGTGCCTGTCTCTCTGTACAGAAGTCTAGCTGCTACTCTCACTGTCCAAAGTGTAACATTTCAATTTAAAACAACGATCATAATTTTCCTCCACGAAAGCTCCCTGACCCCATAAGTTCAAAGTAAGTTTATTATCGAAGTAGGTAGACCATATACATCCCCAAGGTTCATTTTCATGCTGGCACTCACAAGAAAATAAAGAAATGCGATAGAATCCATCATATCCCAAAGAATGAAAAACATCCTATGTGTAAAAGAGGACAAATCGGGCAAATAATAAAATTAAACATATTATAATGAGAACATGAACTGCAGAATCCCTGAATTTGAGGCCACAGGCTGTGAAGTCATTTCATAACTGAGGCAATGAAGCCACACATGCTGGTTTATAAAAAAAACAGTTTTTTTTCTAAATTTCTCACTTCACAATCTTCACAATTTACCACAAATACCTGCTAACAGTTTAACCACCTCTCACTAATTATAGCAGGCACTGAAAGTTTGTTTTGTTGTAGTTGCCAACACTACACTTCCTCTGTTACAGTAACTTTATTCTGCATTCTGTTATTGCTTTTCTCTTGATGTACTGATACGATATATGTTTCTGTATGAATGGCTGAGTTTTTCACTAACATGATAATAATAAATCTGTATATGTGGGAAATCCTGAGCAACGCACACAAAATGAGCTAACTGCTCATTTCCATAGATGCCGCCTGAACTGTTGAGTTCCGCCAGCATCGTGAGTGTGTCGCTTTGAGTTTTTCACTGTGTGTCTGTACACGTGACAGTTGTTGTGTTCTTTATATTAATAAGTACCGTGGGTTACTAAAAAAGAACCATATTCTGAAAGAATGGAACTTTTATTTAACAACAACCACACGTGTCTTACAAAGCCATGTTTTCTCGATCATTCTATCATTCCTGCGCATGCTCAGAACTCTCTCCAATCACGTTCTTACACGTCATATCACCACAACAGTAATAACTCGATAAACCAATTTGTTAAATATAACAGAGATGATGTTGCATTCTAGAGTAATTTCACCCACTGTCTCACTGTTGTAATAACTATAGAGCTTCTTGATGTTTTCTTTCTTATGTGTTTTCTACCTAACATTTAACTCATCAAAGAGCTGGTTCAGTAAGTGACAAGGGCTGGCCTGCTGTCTGTGAATAAAATAACTCGTCTCGTCTGCACCCTGCCACAGGGAAGCTGTTGGAATTGAATTTTATCTTCTTATCTCCACAGAATCTGATATTTCTGTGGACATGCAGCAACAGAATCAACAAGAGCCACATATTCCGAAAAATCAGAAATAAGATTCAATGATACTGTAAGATCCAGTTCTATCCAAAGGCACAATGTCCTCAATACCAGTGTTTTGTGACACTACTGCCACATGAGATATAATTGCTGTGATATTATTGATGGCGGTGGACTGCGGAGGGGGGATTGGGCAGTGCACCTACTTTCATTCACTAAGGTTGTGCCAGTGACTTCAATCATACAGAAATAATTGGAGAGGACTATACGCTAACCCTCTCTTACAGATTTCAATCCTGAGACCCCATGGTCTCTATAAATATTCTGTCTTGATTTAGACATGAGAGTTGAAATTGTTATTTTAGAATCTCACTTTTCAAAATGGGTTTGCATCTCGCAGTTTTGCTTGCAGAGAACAGATTCTTCCATTTGTCACCTCTCAGATATTTTATGGTTTGAAGAAAGTTGTATTTGCCAGATCCCAGCAATGCAGCCTTCCCTTACCGTAACCGACTCTGACCCTGGTGGCAAAGTTCATGGTCGGTTAGGGTGACAATGCGGTCACTGCATCTGCAGGAAAGGAGTTCCTGGGGAGTTGGAACCAGTAGTGAGGTCAGTACTATTGACCTGGACTACATGGGCATTAAAATGGGCTTATGTTGAAGATATATTAAAATAAAAAGACAATTCTGTCACAACCACAGGCTCTACCGTTGGGTCTACGCGTCCCTGCAGGTTTGGCAATTGTGCTGGGAATAACTGGCAATTATGCATGCTCCAGATAGTTAGTTTCATTATAGCGGGATTTAACTCTCTTATTTTTGTTGAAATCTTGTTGAGGCTTGACTAAATGCAAGGAAACATTATACTCCATCCCCATCTGAGAAAGAGGACTACTGCCTCAACTGATGCTGGAAAAGAGCGATATTTATTTAGTACTGCCTTCTGCCCTGTCTTATGAGGATAGGTTGAGTGAACTAGGGCTTTTTTTTTGGCCAGAAGGAGAATAAGAGGTGACATGACAGAGGTGTATAAGATTATAGGAGGCCTAGGTAGAGTGAATAGCCAGCACCTTTTTTCCTTGGCTTTTTTCCACACCAGATGTTCCCACTTTCAGCTCTCTTCATCTCATGTTCTCCGTATTTATTGCTTATTTATTTATTATCCTTCCTTTCTTTTTGTATTTGCATGGTTTGCTGCCTTCTTCAGTTTAGTTAAACACCCATATTTTGTGGTCTTTTATTCATTCTGTTATAGTTATTATTCTATAGATTTATTGAGTATGCCCACCATAAAATGAATCTTTTCTCACTGCTGTCATTGGGAAGAAGGTACAAGACTGTCAGCCCTCACAACTCCAAGTTCAAGAACAGTTACTAGCCGCACAGCCATCAGGGTCTTGAACAAAGGGGATAACTACACACACTTGCCTAACCATTGAGTTGTTCCCACTACCAATGATCTCCCTTTAAGGACTCTTTATCTTGGGATCTCATGTTGTCAATATTTATTTCTATTTATTTATATTTGCAATTGCAGTTTGTTGTCTTCTGCATTCTCGTTGATCTTTCATTGATCCAGGATAAAGAAACCATAAAGTGACAATTGTCATCTATATCAATGATCTGGATGATAATGTGGTAAATTGGATCAGCAAATTTGCTGATGATACAAAGATTGGAGGTGTAGTGGACAGTGAGGAAGGTTTTCAAAGCTTGCAGAGGGATTTGGACCAGCTGGAAAAATGGGCTGACAAATGGCAGATAGAGTTTAATGCAGACAAGTGTGAGGTATTGCACTTTGGAAGGACAAACCAAGGTAGAACATACAAGGTAAATGCTAGGGCACTGAGGAGTGCAGTAGAACAGAAGGATCTGGGTATACAAATACATAATTCCCTAAAAGTGGCATCACAGGTAGATAGGGTCATAAAGAATGCTTTTGGCACATTGGCCTTTATAAATCAAAGTACTGAGTATAAGAGTTGGAATGTTACGGTGAGGTTGCATAAGACATTGGTGGGACCAAATTTGGAGTATTGTGTGCAGTTTTGGTCACCTAATTACAGGAAGGATATTAATAAGGTTGAAAGAGTGCAGAGAAGGTTTACAAGGATGTTGCCGGGACTTGAGAAACTGAATTACAGAGAAAGGTTGAATAGGTTAGGACTTTATTCCCTGGAGCGTAGAAGAATGAGGGGAGATTTGATAGAGGTATATAAAATTATGATGGGTATAGATAGAGTGAATGCAAGCAGGCTTTTTCCACTGAGGCTAGGGGAGAAAAAAAAACAGAGGTCATGGGTTAAGGGTGAAGGGGGAAAAGTTTAAAGGGAACAATAGGGGGGGCTTCTTCACGCGGAGAGTGGTGGGAGTGTGGAATGAGCTGCCAGATGAAGTAGTGAATGTGGGCTCACTTTTGACATTTAAGAAAAACTTTGACAAGTATATGGATGAGAGGGGTTTGCAGGGATATGGCCCAGGTGCAGGTCAGTGGGTCTAGGCAGAAAAATAGTTCAGCACAGCCAGAAGGGTCAAAAGACCTGTTTCTGTGCTGTAATGTTCTATGGTTCTATAGTTTTACATGGATGAGAGGGGTATGGAGGGATATGGTCTAGGTGCAGGTCAGTGGGACTTGGCAGCAAAATGTTTCGGCACAGCCAAGAAGGGCCAAAGGGCCTGTTTCTGTACTGTAATGTTCTATGGTTCTATGAGATTAGTGGTGGTGGGTACATCTCAATGGACATGTAGTTATCCTCCTTGTTCAAGAGCTTAATGGTTGTGGGGTAGTAAGTGTTCTTCATCATGGAGTTGTGATACTTGAGATTCTTGTACCTTCTTCCCAATGACAGCAGCGAGAAAAGACTCACTTTACTGTTCTATAGATTTGCTGCATATGCCTGCAAGAAAATGAATCTCAGGGTTGTATATGGTGATATATATGTCCTTTGATAATTAAATTTACCTCTTCACTTTGTAATGTACGACATTTCAGTTAGCTGCGGTTTGATCGTCAGACTTCCTGCTGCCTTCTTCCTCAATTTTATTTCAGTTATTTTGCTCCAAGGACAGAGAGTATTTGGCTGGGTCTCTGCAAATAAAGCGATGTGGATTTCGATTCTGCTGATTAGTTTCCTACCTGGTGAGTGAAAGCCCGTGCAGGATGTTTGCATCGTCTGTGTTAGGTTGGGTAGTGTGCGCCATTTGTGCAGCAGAGTGGTTCCCTGGATTTAGTAGAGTACAGACTTTAAGTGGGAAGGGGGTGGTTGATGTATGTTTAGGATGAGATAGGAAAGATTTAAAAAGCACCTGAGGATTACCCAGTGGATTGTAGAAGGAACTGATAGCAGTATTGTTTAATGCAGGTACAGTAGTATCATTTAGGAGACTTTCTATTAAGTACCACAGAGGGGTTGGTCTTGGAAGGAAATGAACCAAATGCAGAAAACTTAGACTGACTATATAGGCGCTGTGCTCAGTGCGAACTGGTTTGGCTGAAGGGTGTCTGTCCATGCTCCATTGCTCTAATGTGTGTAGACATAAAAGACTGCAAATGCCAGCATCCAAACTTCAAAGCAAATGTCTGGAGTTCAGCAGGTTGAGTAGTATCTGTGGGAGGAGGGAAATTGTCAACATTTTGGGCCGAGGACCTGCATCAGATTGAAAGTGGAGGTTGGAGATACAGTCAGCAGCTACTTCTTAGGAACACTTGTGTAGTTGTTCGTTAATGTTAAGTATCTAATTTGCCAATTATGTGGCAGCAACTCAGTGCAGATATGGTCAAGAGGTCAGTTGTTCTTCAGACCTACTATCAGAATGGGAAAAAATGTGATTTAAGTGACACCATTGCGGTAAGAAGGGATGGGTTGAGTGTATTAGAAACTGCTGATTTCCTGGGATTTTCATGGTCTGTAGAGTTTAAAGAGAATAGTCTGAAAAACAAAAAAACATCCTGTGAGCAGCAGTTTTGTGGGCAAAATTGCCTCGTTAATGAGAGAGGTCAGAGGAGGATAGTCAAACTGGTTCAAGTTGACAGAGTCATTGTTCAATTTCTGAATCTAGTCAAGACTTTCAAACATAGTGGGGACCATTTTTGAACTATTTTCAAAATGTTTGATTTGCTGTTAAAGTACAGATGTTGGCTAATAACATATTTCACTATACGATAAGGACTTTTTTTCCTTTTTTCTTTCTTTACCAAACAACTTTGATCTTGGTAGTGGGCTAAGATTTTTTTGTATAATAAAATTATCACATTTTGATATTACAATTTAATTTAATTTACATAAATATAGGGCATTGAGCTTGCAAATGTGATTCAAATATAATGTATTTGGTTTTATTTTATCCTTTGACTTATATATCTTTTTGTACTCTGGATTCTTCTATGTAGAAATTAATAAAAATATTGAAAGGGAAGTTGACAGAGAAGTGACAATAATTGAAATGACCAAACATTACAACATTGGTAAACAGAGGAACATCTCTGAACACACAGCATGTCGAACATTGAAGTGGATGGAGTACAACAGATGACCCCAAACATGCACTCAGTAGCCACTTTATTAATAAAAGGGGTACACAAAGTGGCTTCTTTAATAGGTACACAATAAAGTGGTCACTGTCTGTAGTGTAAGGAGGATAAAACAAAGTGTGAATCAGGGTCCAATAGGTGGTAGAGGGACCAAGGGGGAAGTGGGGATGGAGGAGCCAGGAGGGAGAGGGTGATGTTGGGAGACAGAGGCATGTGGGTGGGAGAAGAAGCAGACATGGGAAAAAGAGGTAGGTGTGGAGAATACTGCTGGCAAGTGTTAAATGGGAAAATCTGGTACTAGAATCTGATCTCGCAGTGCAGGGATTGCAGTGAAATTCAGCATTATTCTCTTGAATTTGGTGTCTTTATGGGGCCATTTCTGGGGGGGGGGAAATTAGTAGTCAAGATTGATAGGTCTGTATTTATGGGTATATCAGATTGGGTAGGGATGTTAGCTTTCCATCACTATTATGTCTTTGCAACCCTCGTAAGATTTTGGTAACCACCTGGAGGTCTCTTGATCATTATAATTATTTTATCGTTGTTGATACATAGTTGTTAATTCCAGAATTAAATAATCAATTGTATTAAATTGTCAATGCCCCCTCATGAAATTTGAGATCACATCTGGATTTCCTGATGCAAAATTGGTCCGTGCGCTGTTGTAAAATACTCTAACAACTCATTGAAGGATGCTTGGCAGAAAATATGGACTGAATTTGGAACAGATAACTCCAAGGCAAATGGACGAGCCCTGTAGAAGGACCATGTGGTATTCATGTGTAAAATCAGGGATTTCAGTGACTGCTGGCACCACAAGGGCTGCAGAGTGCTCCAGATGTGAAATACTGCAGTATTGTAATAAACCTCTGTAGGCGTGGGAGAAGTCAGGATGTTACACAGTACCTAGTTATTCCTTGACCCAACCTCACAGCTCCGCCAAGTCTGAGACTGCCGAATAGTCCTTTCTCCTGTGATCTCTCAGGCAGTCTAGCCCTCCCCTCCCATTATTGGCAGTGGCATGTAAGTTCGCTTGCCCACCTCAGACAATCCCAAATAAAATGCGCTTGAGGACATAATACTGTACCTACACTAGAGGAGTTGTGGGAAGATTGTAAGAGAGCAGAGAAGATTTCCAAGGACGTTGCCTAGACTTGAGGACCTGTGTTATCAGGAAAAGCTGAATAGGTTAGGATTTTATTACCTAGTGTGCAGAAGAATGAGGGGAGATTTGATTAAGGTATACAACATTATGAGGGATATAGATAAGGTGAAGGCAAGCAGCTTTTTCACACTAAGGTCAGATGAGACCAGAACTAGAAGTAAAGGGTGAAAGGTGAAGTGTTTAACAGGAACTTGAGGGGGATCTTCTTCACTGCTGGTCAGAGAGTGGAGCAAGTGGTGGATGCAGGTTCGATTTTAGCATTTAAGATTAGTTTGGACATATACATGGATGGGTTCAAGCCAAGGTGCAGGTTAATGGGATCAGGCAGAATAATAGTTTGACTAAACTGATCTAGGGGCCTCAGGGTACTGTAGTGCCCTCCGACTCTGGTCTGAGTTGATTGAAAGTAACATCCACTTCACTGCCACACTCCTCACCAGAACGTTACCTCAGATTTCCACTTGGGTCTCTGGAGTGGAAAGTGACCCCACAATGTACTGCAGCCAGCACAGTAACAGCACTGACAGCACTAAAATCATTAACTGTGAGGTCATCAGACATATCCTAGGACATGGCCTGGAGCTTCTTTTGAAATTATTTTCTAAGTATATTTGTTCGTATTAAATAGTTCCTTTTACCTCAGATCTGAAACTATCCCCTTCAGTTTCAGGTGCATTGTGGGCAGAGAAATATGTCAGAGGAATTGTGGGAAGAACAGTCACAACCGATTGTCACTATGAAGGAATGTACCACTTTCATACAAAATATTGGTGCATTGGATTGAACCACCAGTGTTCAACTGTAGTGCAAACATATGGGCACCCAGAACGGAGTGGAAGAGTGTCAATCACAGATAACCGGACACTAGGAGTGTTCACTGTTACTATGGAGGGTCTTCGCCCTGGAGATACAGGATGGTACGGTTGCGGAATTACAACATCTGGCCACAATCCACTGTTTGGAGTACATCTACTAGTATCTGATGGTCAGTTTGCTAGTGATTGCCCTTGTGTCTTCATTAAGTAAATGTTTGATCCATGTTTCCTCTGGGAAGAGTCAGAGCAAACGATGACTGGGGGATTTAATGCACAGGAGTCCTTGCCAAATGGGGAGATGTTGCTCTCATGACTGAGGGTCATTATCATACTAATAAAGGCAATCTCCTCCTCCTCCTCCTCCTCCTCCTCCTCCTCCTCCTATTTCTCCTCCTCCTCTTCCTCGGCAACACAGGTTATAAGATCTCTTTTCAGTCCTTGTCCATCCCTTGCTGCCTCCATGCTCTATCAGTGCCAAATGTTTCCCTTCCTGCTACAAGTATCGAAAAAAAAACACAGTCATAATTACATTCTCTATCAAGAGCCATCAACATATTCAAGACATCTGAGACATTGGTGTTTTTAAAATTTTCAGATGCTCACCCAGTGTCTAAATATTTGATTCTTTCCCACAGAACCTGTGTCTGTTCCTGTGCTTCGATATCTGTCACCAGCAAATGTCTCACGTCTCGGGGGCTCAGTGTCAGTGTCCTGTGAGTCTGAGCAGGGATCACTTCCCATTCAGTACACATGGTATGAAAACTATTCATCTGGGCATTCATATATCTCAAATGCTAATGAACTGGATCTACATTGTCAATCCTTCAACCAGCAGCACCATCAATATTACTGCAGAGCCTCGAATCGGCTTGGAGCAAGAGCCAGTGCAATGGTTAATGTGACAGTCTTCAACAATGGAGAGATCTGCAGTTATGTGACAGAAATCAATGGCACCAGTGAGTGTTTTTTTTTGAAGGATGCATTTAATTACACTCAGTGGCCACTTTATTTCTCACACCTATAGACCTACTCATTAATGCAAATATCTAATCAGCAAATCATGCGACAGAAATTCAATGCATAAAATTGTGGTGACACGGTCAAGAGGTTCAATTGCTGCTCAGACCAAAGATCAAAATGGGGGGAAAATGTGTTCTAAGTGACAATGACCATGGAGTGAGTGTAATTCACAAGGACGTTGCTGGGACATGAGGACCTGAGTTATAGAGAAAGGATGGATAGGTTAGGAGTGTATTCCTTGGCGTGTCAAAGAGTCAGAGAAAATTTGATAGAGGTATTCAAAATTATAAGGGGTATAGATAGGATAAAAGCTAACAGACTTTTATCCACTGAGGTTGGGTGGGACAAGAACTGTGGGTCATGTGTTAAAGCCATTACTTCCTTTGAAGCAAAACCTAACATCATGAATGGCAGTGATGCTTCAATACCAGATGAACTCAACACCTTTTATGCTCGCTTTGAAAAGGAGAATAAAACTACAGCTATGATGATTCCTGCAGCATCCAGTGACACTGTGATCTGCGTCTCTGTCTGCTGTTTTCGTGACTGTGTGGCTAAGCACAACTCAAATGCCATCTATAAACCTGCTGACGATAGAACTATTGTTGGCAGGATTTCAGATGGTGACAAGAAGGCATACAGCAGCAAGATAGTTCAGCTGGTTGAGTGGTGTTGCAGCAACAACCTTGCCAACAACCCAATGTCACTAGGATCAAAGAATTAATAGTGGACTTCAGAAAGGGTAAGACATTGGAACACATACCAGTCCTCATCAAGGGACTAGAAGTGGAACGAGTGAGAAATTTCATGTACTTGGGTGTAAACAGCTCTGAGGGTCTCTAATGGGCACAAAATATTGATGCAGCTACAAAAAAGGCACAACAGTGTCTATATTTCATTAGGAGTTTGAAGAGATTTGGTATGTCACCAAAGACACTGGTAAGCATCTAAGATGTACTGTGGAGAGCGTTCTAACTGGCTGCAAAACATTCTGGTAATAGGGGTGGGCTCCACTGCACAGAATCAAAATAAGCTGCAGAAAGCTGTGAACTCATTCGAATCTAACATGGTACAGGCCTCTGTAGTATCCAGGACATCTTCAAGGAGCAATGCCTCAAAAAGGTAGCATCCATTAAACCAAACATCACTTACCATGCTCACACCATTGACACACAAGGATTACACAAGTGTGCAGAGAAAACTCAAGTGGTGGTGAATGACCCAAGGGAAAAATATGTGTCACAATTGTGGTCCTTTTCAGGATTTGTCAATGACTATAAATGGTTCCTGCCAAATCTGGCTACTGTACACCACTGCTTAAGCTCATTACTGGAGATCAGAAAGGAATGGCAATGGACAAATTAGTATGAGGTGGCTTTCAAAAGAAGAAAGGAAATGGTGACACGATAGGAAACTGTACTCACACATTATGATCAGAGCCAACAACTCATCAGCTATGCTGTTCCTCGGTCATTACTTGTGCTCACACATGGAGCTCCTCAAACCCATTCTCAGAAGCAGTACACAGGACAAACAGCTAAGATAAATTGAAGATTCTGAGGTTGTTTCACAGTTGTAAATCTCACCTGACAAGCAGAGCAATCAAATCACTAGATCACTAGAAAGAGGTGACATAGGATTGGAACATGTATAATCTTTGTGCATAGAGTTAAGAAACCGTAAAGGTAAAAAGACCCTGATGTCAATTATATACAGGCCTCTGAGCAGTAGCCAGAATGTGGGATAGAAATTACAATGTGAGATAGAAAAGGCGAGTCGAAAAGTGAATGTTACCATAGTCATGGGGGATTTCAATATGCAGGCCAATAGGGAAAATCCAGTTGCTGTGGTCCCAAGAAAGAGATCTTGTAGAATGTCAATGAGATGGCTTTTCAGAGCAGCTTGTCATTGAGCCTGATAGTGGAAAGGCAAATCTGGACATTTCTCTCCCCCAGTTTCCCTCTTTAAACTTCCTTTATCTTTTCCCCTTTCTGCATTTCTCTCTGTTCTTATCTTAAACCTCCTTCCTGCCATTCCAATCTAATCTCTCTCCCCAAAGTTCATCTCCCCACATGCCCACTGATCCAAGTCCACCCTGGTAGTGTAGTGGCTAGTATGATGCTATTACAGCCTGGGGCGTTGGAGTTCGGGGTTCAGTGCCAGCATCCTCTGTTAAGAAACTTAGTACGTTCTTCCAGTGAGAAGTTGGGTTTCCTCCCACAGTCCAAAGATGTAGTGGTTAGTAGGTTAATTGATCATTGTAAATTGCCATGTGATTAGGATAAGCTTAAATAGGTGGGTTGCTGGGTGGAATGGCTCATATCAGTAGATAGACGGATAGATAGATAGATAGATTAAGTTACCACTCAATGCACTTTAGTAAACTATTTAAGAACTTTTTAAAAACTATTTATTAATGCTTTTTGGGAGGGTGATTTTAGATGCATATCATATTTATACTGAGTTAAATACTGTATGTAATTAGTTTTGCTACAATAAATGTATGGGACATTGGAAAAATGTTGTATTTCCCCTTGGGGATGAATAAAGTATCTATCTATCTATCTATCTATCAATAAACATTCCAGTAATGGCTTTCTGTGGTGTACAAGCCACCTCTCTTCTATAACAGGCCTCCTGTCCCCTGATGTATTCTGATTAATTTTCTTTTTTCATATTCCCCAGACAATATGTGCCCCCATCTTTTCTTGTTCATGTACTGACCCCCATGTCACATTGACACTAGTTCTTGGTTAAGGTACTCTTCAATTATTCATCTCTGACATCCTGAATTTTCCCCTGCATCACCTCAGTTCTCTTCCTCTCCTTGTCCTTGGCTGCACAGACTATGTTCACCTTCCTTTTGAAGATCCTGCTGCAGAAAATGTTGCCAATGATAAAGCTGGTGAGACAATTTTCCTTCCACCATCACTGTGGTGATAGTAGAGGTTCAGAATGTCAAATTCAAATAGCTGATGTGAGAAAAAGTTATTTATTTTATAGCTGCTTCACTACTTCAGGATTTTACAGCAAGTATAATCAGGGACATCGAGTCCGCAGGACAAACTCGACCAACACTCAGTGGCCATGTTATTGGGTACAGTAGTGAAACCTGGTGAGGTCCTCTGTTGCTGTAGCCCTTCCACGTCTAGGTTCGATGAATGTATCCATTCAGAGATGCTCTTCTGTGCAGCACTCTTGTTATCTGTGGCTATTTGAGTTACTGCGACCGTCCTGTCAACTTGAACCAGTCTGGCCATTCTCCTCTGACCTCTCTCATTAGCAAGGTGCTTATACCACAGAACTGCTGCTCACTCAGTGTTTCTTTCTTATTATTTTTCTCACCTTTCTCTGTTAACTCTGGAGATGGTGGTGTGTGAAAACCCCAGGAAATCAGCAGTTTCTGAGATACTCAAACCAATTCATCTATCACAAACAATCATTCCACAGTCATGTAGATAACATTTCTTCACCATTGTGATGTTTGGTTTCAGCAACAACAGAACCTCTTGACCATGTCTGCATGCGTTTGTGCATCAAGTTGCAGGCACGTGGATAGTTGATTGGATATTCTCATTAATGTGCAAGTGTACTGGTGTACCCAATAAAGAAGCCATTGATTGCAGCAAGATCACACACCACATACTAGTAATCGCCAGGCAGTATTGTATAATTTCACAGGGATTATTAAGAGTGTCCAGGGAACTGGGCATATTTCCTCTGCTCTTCTTTCAAGTGATACTGATGGAGTTTTACCATCTGCATGAGAGAAGGTCCTCATGTCAGTGACAGGCAGCTCCTTGGACAGTGTTTGCAGTCTCTCAGGACAGGCACCGGATGGGCAGCAGAGGTTCTATTGCCAAGGTGCCGGAGTGAGACTGGAATCTGGAATTCACTCAGAAATGAGGAAAGATAAAAGTCAGCCACTGACAACAGCAGCTTTGGTCAACAGCAAACCAGTGGTCATGAGGGCCTTTGCAACATCCTGAACACGTGATTAGGGATGATGTTATCGTTTCTGTTCTGTTATGTGCTAGTCAATTTTATTAATGGATGAAGTGGGCATACTTCTGGTACAGTAGCTGATTAAAATATGTACTTTTTTTTGGTCAATTTGAATTAACTGTTCATTTTCTGAAGAATTTCCTCCTCAGTTTCAGGTGCTTTATGGGCACAAGATAAAGTAAGAGGAGTTGTGGGAAGAGCGGTCAAAATCGATTGTCACTATGCGCCAATGTACCGTTCACACACAAAGTATTGGTGCCGTAGTTCGAGTCACCAGTGTACAGTTTTAGTGGAAACAAATGGGACACAAGGACAGAGTGGAAGACGGTCAATCATAGATAACCCAACGCGGGGAATATTTACAGTTACCGTGGAGGATCTTCGCTCTGGAGAATCAGGGTGGTACAGATGTGGAATTACAACATCTGGCAACGACCCAACATTTGTCGTATATCTACGAGTCTCTGATGGTAAGTTTCTCAGCAATTGAATTAGGTCTGATCCATGGAAGGGTCATGGCAGCTCTGGTATTCTGATGCTTCACAACAGTGCAGAGACCTGTGAGGAGGTGGGCAGGGGTCAAGAAACCTCACTCATGTTGTCTGACTCACTGGCTGGCCAGTGCTTTCCACTGGGAAGCCCAGCACATTATCCTGTCTCTGAACTGTATGATATGTCACCGTGTCAGAAGTTTGCATTCAGACTAAAACTAATGATTCAACAGTAATAAATCAATGAGAAATAAGTGATGATCATGGTCCAACTACCTCAAAAATTATAGAAAGTTAATCAGTCCCCAGAGAACAATAGACAGTGTTCAGTTCTTAGAGAGAAGACCAGCCTGTTGCCCATCCCTTCAATTCCTCCCCCACCCTGCAGTATCTTACACCTTCTATCCCTGTGAATGCAATCCAAGCCCCCACCCCCAGACGATATCACTCCCTGGAGTCTGGCTCCCTTCCTGACAGGCCCCAGCCAGTGTGGATTAGTAATAACATGTCCTCCTCATTGACAATAAACACAGGCACATCTCAGGTATGAGTGCTTAGCCCACTGCTCTACACACATGACTGTGTGGCTCAGTTCAGCTCAAATGCCGTCTATCAATTTGCCGATGACACCACTGTTGTTGGTGGAATCTCAGATAGCGATGAGTGGGCATACAGGGGCGAGTTGGATCAGCTGGTCGAGTGGTGTCACAGCAATAATTTTGCGCATACTGTCAGCAAAATCAAGGAAATGATTGCGGACTTTCAGAATGGGAAGTCAGGGGAACACATACTCTCACATGTACATGATAATAAATCTGATTATAATTCAGATTTTTAGCATCCAGTTCATTTCTGGTGAAAAATATAATTGTAACCTGGCTTCCTGCTGCCGAGAGAGCTGTAGCCCTGATTTTCACACTGATATATTTTTGTTATCATTACTGCTGTCCCGATCTGGAGACCTGCTATCTTGTAGGATAATGGCAGACATGGTAGACCAGGTAGCTGGGAGGATATAGAGACACAGAGAGGTAAAGGAGCTGGTGAGATTCCAAAATGGTGAGCCCTGGCTGAGATACAAAAATGGTGAAACCAGGGTGTGTTTGATTTTCAGGTGTTTACTCAGTGTCTAAATGTTTGGTCCTTTCCTGCAGAACCCGTATCTGTCCCAGTGCTTGGATTTCTGTCACCACCAAACGTCTCACATCTTGCGGGTTCAGCATCAATGTCATGTGAGTCTGTCCAGGGATCCCTTCCAATTCAATACTCATGGTATGAAAAGACACCATCTATGGATTCAAAGATCTCAGACACCAATAAACTGGATCTACATTGTCAACCTTTCAAACACCAACTCAATAAATATTACTGCAAAGCCACAAATACGCTTGGAACAAAATCAAGTGAAACTGTGAATATGTCCATCTACAACAGAGGAGGGAAGTACAAATATCTGATGCAATTGAGTCACATGGGTAAGTTGTGGAGGGAGTGACTCCTTAGGGTGATCACTGTGGTGTAATTGAATGAGTGGTTTGTAATGAATGTTATACTCTTAGACTTGTATTTGTTTCCATCATGACGCTTCCTGCAGAGAATGGGATGCCTTAGCAGTCAGTAGCTAAGAAGTTAGTCCTTCACCAGAGAGCATCGTGTCTCCAGCTTGCTCTTGCTGAATGTGGTGGCTTCGTGGTTAATCTGCTGACTGAGATTTTCTCATCTTTGAGAAGTAGTAAATAACTAAACATGCTCCTTCTGGATTTGTAAACTCATTCCTGCAGGCCATTTATATAACCATATAACAATTACAGCATGGAAACAGGCCATCTCAGCCCTTCTAGTCCACGCCGAACACTTACTCTCACCTAATCCCACTGACCTGCACGCAGCCCATAACCCTGCACTTCTTTCCTGTCCATATACCTATCCAATTTTTTTTAAATGCCAATATCGAACCTGCCTCTACCACTTCTACTGGAAGCTCGTTCCACACAGCTACCACTCTCTGAGTAAAGAAGCTCCCCCTCATGTTACGAGGGAGTAGGGGAGATTCAAACAACAGGACATGATTTGAGAGATAGGGGGCAAAAGTTTAAGGGTAACTTGGGGGAATTTCTTTACTCAGAGAATGGTAGCTGTGTGGAATGAGCTTCCAGTAGAAGTGGTAGAGGCAGTTTCGGTATTGTCATTTAAAGTAATATTGGATAGGTATACGGACAGGAAAGGAATGGAGGGTTATGGGCTGAGTGAGGGCCAGTGGGACTAGGTGAGTGTAAGCGTAGGCACAGACTAGAAGAGCCGAGATGGCCTGTTTCTGTGCTGTAATTGTTATATGGTTGTATGGTTACCACTAAACTTTTGCCCCCTTAACTCTTAACTCATGTCCTCTTGTTTGAATCTCCCCTACTCTCAATGGAAAATGCCTATCCACGTCAACTCTATCTATCCCCCTCATAATTTTAAGTACCTTTATCAAGTCTGCCCTCAACCTACTATGCTCCAAAGAATAAAGACCTAACTTGTTCAACCTCTCTCTGTAACTTAGGTGCTGAAACCCAGGTAACATTCTAGTCAATCTCCTCTGTACTCTCTCTATTTTGTTGACATCTGTCCTATAATTCGGTGACCAGAACTGTACAAAATACTCCAAATTTGGCCTCACCAATGCCTTGTACAATTTTAACAATATTTTATAGAAAATAGACAGAATAGAACAATCTAAGGAACCTCTAGAAAGCTCATGCAGTTAGTATGAGAACTCAAGAAGATACTTGCAGCAGCAGGCTATTTCGTCTCTCAGTTGAAGGGCTGATCTATCTCAGGTTTCAACTCTTCCCACGGTTCTCCATTCTCTGTCTATAAAAATGATTATCTACTTTCTCTTTAATCATCCCTTTGGTCCAGCATCACAACCTCCCATGTGGAGAATTCCAGAGATTAATAAGTTCCTATGCGCCTCAGTTTTGAATGACCATATCCTTGTGATGAGGGTCCTTGATACAGTTGAATTGGACCCGTATACTGGGATATTCAAAAGAAGGTTTGGATCTGAGCTCAAAACAAACACAGGATGAAATCACTTATGATTGAACACCGAACCTCATTTCAGCTGCTCCTTAAATACTCAACCCTTTGTGCCCAGAATATGATTGGCAATGAATGGGTCAGTCCTGAATCTTTAAAGGGGCCACACCATCTAACCACACTCTGGGGAGTTAGAGCTCCTAAACCTCAAAAGCTGGCACAGATGGGTGTGTGAAACAGTCTTAATCTTGTTAATATGTTACAGATCCCCTAACAAATGCAAACACTTCGGCATCTTCTCTGTAATGCTCCTCAGGATCTTCCCCAGCAACATTGATGTTCGGTAATGCACAGGAAATAGAACCACCCACCTCTGTGAAAGCAGTCATTTTTCACTCAAGGCATGAGTTTCCACTTGAAAATCATGTACTCCTGCTTGGGTGCATTTGGAAAACACACAAGACTGAATTTCCTTCCTTGTTTCAACAGGACGTGAATATTCATGTGAAACATTTACAACAGTATCAACTGCAAGGTAAATCACTTGATCCAGTTTTGCTGAAAGCACAATGTTCTCTTTGCTGGTGCTATGATTGGCCCTTTCTAATATTATGCTGTCACTTTGAGATCAAACATTTTGAATCTTCTCTCTTCTTCTTGCACACATTATCTACCAAATCTCTATGCAGAGCCACTCAACATATTTTTTCCCCTTAATGCATTAAATTGTTTTTCTTATCATGATAAAGTGCATTTTATTGTTGTCACTTCTTATTGCCTTTCATACATGCTCTGGTTAATTTATCCCGAATTTCAATTTGCAAAGACTTTTATTGGCTTTTAGATTGGTTATGAAATAGTTGAACTTAATTCTTCCAACCCCACATAAACACTAGTCCAGAGAGTAACGAGTTTTTCTTTCTGATCACCAACGATGATCTTTCTCAGTTCTATATTCATTTGTTATGCACAATGTTGTATGACATTTGCAATCATGGTCTTTCCATGACCATGATTGTTCTTAGCAAATTTTTCTACAGAAGTAGTCTACCATTGCCTTTTTCTGGGCAGTGTCTTTACAAGATGGGTGACCCAGCCATTATCAATACACTTCAGAGATTATCTGCCTGGTGTCAGTGGTCGCATTACCAGGACTTGTGATATGCACCAGCTGCTCATACAACCAACCACCAATTACACCATGGCTCCACGTGACCGTGATTGGTGGGGGTGATGTGGGGCTCTTTTGAACACTAGTTTGGTCTCCTGTTGAACTCCCCTGGCCCAGCTGCTTTACCTCACTTCACTCCACTGAGATTACGGTGGAAACAGGAGGCAAATGTTTCAAACACAAAGCCACCTCATTTCCTCGAACTAATTCTATATCTCTTCCCCTTTGCCCAGTTTCACGATGTGGAAGGTGGGTCGCTGGCTGCTCTTTGCTCTCCTGATGATCAGCACGATTTCAGTCATGTGGTTCACAAGAGTAACGAAGGTAAGCTTATGGACACCACTGGAATCGCTTTCAAATATACTGTTCATTTGAGAAAAAAACATTTAAATACATGAGTCCTCTTTCATCCTATGATAAAATCATGCTTTATGCAAATGATATGGCTCAGCTTTGACATGGTCTCTTGTGTGTACAATGTTTGATGTATGTATGGAATGCTTCTTTCAGACAGAATTCCATTGTGAGTGGCCACCTGCACTAAAGCATTGTCGAAGAATCTGATGGGTTGACCATTGTCTTTTGCAGAGACGTGATGAATCTGATCCTTTCAGCCTGGTGGTCTGGGAGGTAAAGTGAAGACTCCAAGATTACACTGAACAAGCTGGAATTTTGCATCAAGTTCATATATTCATTCTTCTGCACACTTTGTGCAGTGAGAATTAAAATGAAAACCGAACAAGATAATGTTGCCATCCTTCAAGTCAGTGACTTTGATTTTTGATTTCCTTCTCCAAAATGTTGCCCTTATTGATATCAGTATTATGGCAGATTTATCTCTGCAGATGTTAACTGATTTGTTGGGTATTTCAATTATCTGCAGATTTCATTTCAAATTGGTACATATTCAGAGCTCAAGTTTCATTGTAATTCAACCATACCAGAATATGCATGAATATAGCCAAATGAAACAGCATTACTCTGGGGCCAAGGTGAAAAACGCAGTACCAACAGTCACACAGAGCAATAAGCACAATAATACATATAAGATAACAAGCATGTTTCTGTATCAGTAAAATACAGTCACACAAGACCCTAAGTCCCATGAATGTTGTAAAAATTTGCGGTTAAACACAAAATGGCTTGTTTTCTGCTGAGTGAACACTGGGGGGCAGCACTGACTCCAGCTTGGATGGTGCGCCACACTGCCTCCAGCGGAGGGCACCAGCTCCGATGCCTCTCTCATGGGTGGCTGTAAATAGACAACACAGCTTGGGGCCAAGTCCTTGCTACGACCAAGGCCACACAGCTCTCCTGCCATCTGCCAATAAATGATTTGTACTTGCAGTATTTCACATTACCAGTTGCCAGAAGTGTTGTGCGACCTCAAGAAAAGCAAATAAGACAATCACTCACCGCTAGACTTCATGCACTAATGCCTCTCTTTTGCAGGAAGCATCACTCTCTGCACCAAATCTGGCTCCTTCAGTTTCTCCACCAACAAGCAACTCACAAATGGGTTAGACCAGCAGTACTTTCAGTTCTTAACGTTCAGCAGATTTTTGCGGCCCTGTTGGAGCTGCAGCGATCGAACGCGCCACTATCTTATTTTGTTTTTGTGTGTTCAGAAATATTGATACATAGTGATTGCTGTGATGAATTATTCAATACAGGTACAATTGATGTCACTGTACAAGGGTGTTAAAGGACAAAGAAGAATAGAAAGTAATATAGGGAGCTGAATAAAATGAGTGATGCACAACTTGTTGCATCTTGTATGGGTCAACGGGGTGTGAAATTCCAAACAGGAGATGTTGTGTATCTCAAAGATGATCTGTGACTGTAATCCAAGATTGTACACTAAATCATCTGATTTGAAAATGACAGAAGTGGAACTTGTTGTAATCATGAAGTTAGAAAACATAGATTACTCACTCCTAATCAGGTACAAATGATCAGGTGACATAACATCCTTCACTCGATATATGAGAAAGTGGTGCAATATGACCAGAGTCAGTTTTGAGTTCATATCCTCTTCAGGTCACGGTTATCTCATGAGCGTGATTAGCCATAGATACTTCCAGATGCAGTTGCCCCACCGATGGATGTGGACCTGTTAAACCTGAGCTTGTCAATACTCTGAGGGAAGGATTGCTTAAACTGCAGCCTCACCCTGTCACGGGACATCACAAAGCACTTCAGAGACACAGAGTGGAGAACATTGTAATATTCCACAGTTCAGTTTATAAGATTGGGATTTCGTTCAAGCAAATATAATTAAACAACATTTTCACTCATTTCACTGAACTGTTGTAAGGTGTTGATAGTCTAATCCAGCTGCTGAAACACAGGATGTGTTTCATATCTGTACACTTGTTCTCAGCATCCAATTTATTATCACCGGCATGTGCAGTGAAATTAGTTAACTTAGCAATACATGGTAATATAGACATTTTTAAAAATCAATTACAGTAAGTATATATGTGTATTGAATGGATTAAAATAGTCCAAAAACAGATGAAATATATATTTTTTAAGTGAGGTAGTATTCATGGGTTTAATGTCTATTTAGAAATCAGATGCAGAAGGGAAGAAGCTGTCCTTGAATCATTGATGTGTGCCTTCAGGCTTCTGTACCTCCTTCCTGACAGTAACAAGGAAAAGATGGCATATCCTGGGTGATACGGTCGTTAATAACAACTTTCTGAGATGCCACTCCTTGAAGACATCTTGGGTACTATGGAGGCTAGTAACCCAAGATGGAGCTGACTTACTTTACAACTTTCTGTAGCTTTTCTTGGTCCTGTTCTGTAGCCCTCCTCCTGTCCTCCATACCAGACAGTGATGCAGCTTGTCACAATGCTCACAATAGTACATCTATAGAAGTTTTTGAGTGTCTTAGGTGACAAACCAAGTGTCTTCAAACTTCTACTGTATCAATATGTTGGGACCAGCTTAGATTCTCAGAGATCTTGACACCCAGGAACTTGAAACTGCTTACTCCCTGCACTTCTAATCCCTCCTTGAGGATTGGTCTGTGTTCCTTCATCTTACCCTTCCTGCAGCCAACAATCAGCTCTTTCATCTTACTGACGTTGAATGCAAGGTTGTTGCTGTGATTCCACTCCAATATATCTCGGACCTGTACGTTCTCTCTTCTCCATCTGAGATTCTACCAACAATGGTTGCATCATCAGGAAATTTATAATGACATTTAAGCTATGCCTAGCCACACAGTCATAAGTACTGTATAGAGAGATATTGGGTTTCACTTTGTAGGAAGTAAAGTCCTGCAAACCCTGCCAGAGTTGACATGCATCTGATGTCAACCTTGCGCAGAATTGTTTCTTCTCTCTTAAAATAGCCCTCCACAAGTCATACCTGATTTTCTTGTACAGACCTGGGTCACCAGACTTAAATGCCACAAATCTAGCCCTCAGCAGATGATGTGCCTCCAGGTTCATCCATGGCTTTTGGTTTGGGAATGTATAACCAGTATAACCAGTTTTTGTACACAAACATTCATCCACACAGGTTTTAATGAAGCTGGTAACAACTGCGGCATACTCGTCCAGATTTGAAAGTGAATCCCTGAATACAGTCCAGTCTACTGTTTCAAAGTAAGCACTCCTGTGCTTCCCTTGTCCACACCTTCTCGGTCCTCACTGCTGGTGCTGCAGTCTTCAGCCTCTGCCTGTACTCAGGGAGTAGAAGTACAGACAGGTGATCAGACTTTCCAAAGTGTGGGCGTGGGATATCACGGTAGGCATTTTTGATCTTTTTGTAACAGTGATCCAGTGGGTTGATTTCTCTGATACGTATTACAAAAAAAATTGTTGATGATAATTGTTCAGTGACCTTTTCAAGCTGGCCTGGTTAAAGTCCCCCAAAATGAGAAAGATTTCAGGGTATGTTGCTTTATGCATGTTGATCAAATCGATCAGCTCATTTATAGCCTGCTTGACTTTGCCTTGAGGTGAAATGTACACCGCTACCAAAATGACTGCTGAAATCTCCTGCAGCAGGTAAAATTATACGGCCCTTAATTGCGAGATATTCCAGATCAAGTCATCAGAATTGATACATCATTGATACATTTGTGCACCAAGAGGATTTTGATAGACTCATCAATCCTAAAGTGAACCCGTCAATCTGTATCGCTGTGTCTGGTACAGAAGGGGTTAACCAGGATTCTATGAAACATATGATTAGAGTGCTCCAAATGTCCCATCTGATACTTCACCATAGCTCTGAGATGTTCAATTTTATTTACTACAGACTGTACGATTGCCAGCACGATAGTCAATATTGGGAGTCAAAATCCCCATCTTCTTAAATGCACCCATATCCCTGATTGGCAGCAAAGTTTCCTTCAAGGAGTCCAATGAGAATAAGGGCCACAATCAGCATTGTTTCAATCGGTTTTAGGCAGTGATAGATGGTTCACTCACATTAGAACATCTTTATCAACTGCACAGACCTTAGAAGTAGTTGCTTTTCTCAGCCGTATCAGGCTGTAACAGGAATATTTAATCATCACCACTGAACTGCGCTGCAGCGAGATTGCCTCATCAACATTTGATACCATGGTTTGCTGAGTAGTTTTCAGATGCGATGGGCCAATCAAGGAAGAGGATGGAAGAAGCTGTCTTTCTGGAGTACCCACTGCTGTATCTCCACATTGTGTTTCATAAGGAAAGTACAGAGGACAGAGGTTCCAGACAAACACGAGGAAATCTGCAGATGCTGGAAATTCAATCAACAATTCAAACCCAAGGGTCTCGGCCCGAAACGTCGACAGTGCTTCTCCCTATAGATGCTGACTGGCCTGCTGTGTTCCACCAGCATTTTGTGTGTGTGGTTCCAGACAAAGATCTTCACTGGAAATGACCATCAAACGGCTAGCAACAGTGCGTGATACAACAATCTCAATGTACTTAGTTTGTGATGCACACAGTTCATGCAGATATACAGCACCTGCAGTGGCCTCTTTATTATGTACCTCCTGTACCTGATAAAGTGGCAAAAGTTTGTGGTCTCTTTGTCTATAGCCCATCCAATTCAAGGTTGGACGTGCTGTGCATTCAGCATGCCGCTGTGGCAATGTGTGATGATTTGAGTTACTGTTGCATTCCTGTCTGCTTGGTCCAGCCTGGCCTGTCTCCTCTGACCTTTCTTTTTAACAAAATGTTTTTTGTCCATTGAAATGCAGTTCTGAAGTTTTATTTTTATTGTTTTTTCCCCATTCTCTGTAAACTCTGGAGAAAGTTATGCATGGAAATCCCAGGAGATCACTAATTTGTGAGATACTCAACCCACTCCCTGGCACCACAATCATTCCATGGTCAAAATCACTTTGATCACATTCCTTCTGAATTCTGATGCTTCGTCTGAAAAACAACTGAACATCTTGACCATGTCTGCAAGGTTTTATGCATTGAGTTGCTGCCACATGATTGGCTGGTGAGAAATTTGCTTTGAAGTACAGGTGTAGAGTTGTATCCATACCTAACATCCTGCACTGTGTTCCCCTAGAGAAATAAAACATGCAAAACAATGATAGATCCCCAGGCACATTAAATTATTTTATTACTTTGCTATTTATGCACAATTAAACTAAGCTTTTACAAAGACGTAGAAATTCGACAACAAAATTTCAGGTGAATATAAATCAACTATTTTCTCAGAACACCTCAACTCTCACACTACAATGAAATCAATCCTGAACAGTTAAACGCAATGTATTACTTCCTTAAAATGTGTAAATATATGTCAACTTTTACCCCTTGTATTGAAACTCTCCTCAGATTTTATCTGTGGCAGAGAATCACACAGCATAAACTAGATAGATCACATTAGATTAACATCTAATGATCTGACCAGGTGAACAGTCATACGATGGATTTATAAACCCAAGATGGTGGAGATCCAGAGAAACACACACAAAATGCTGGAGGAGTTCAGCTGCTCAGGCAACATCTATGGAAATGAATAAGCAGCTGATGTTTCAGGCTGAGACCCATCATCATGTCTGGATTATGGGAACATGTTGTGGAACATTGTGGGGAGAAAAAACAACCTCACCCTTCTTCTATTCCACACTCTGGCCCCTTACCTCTTCTCAATTGCCTTTCACTTCCCCCTGGATCTCCTCCCCTTCCCCTTCCCCTATGGTCCACTCTCCTCCCTATCAGATTCCATCCTCTCCAGCCCTTTATTTTCCCTTCCCACTTGGTTTCACCTATCACCATCAAGATATCCTCCTTTCCCTCCCTCCATATTTTTATTTGGGTGTCTTCCCCTTTCCTGGGCAGTCCTGCAGAAGGGTCACAGCTGTAAATGTTGACTGTTTAGTCATTTCCATAGATGCTGCCTGACCTGCTGAGCTCCTCCAACTATGTTGTGTATGTTACTTCGGAATTCCAGCATCTGCAGAATTTCTTGTTGTGGTACTGAATATTGTGGAATTGCCAACTTCCTTTAGCTGTGGAGGTGAGTGAAGGCATGCTGGGTTAGAGGTGGAAGAGAACATAGGGGAAAACGGATAATGTACATGTGACCTGTCCAAATTCTGTCCTGTATTATTCAAGTGACTCACGCAGACCATTTCCTGTCAAAATGGATTTGATTTGACTCAAGAACAGAGCTGACGTGGATTTTTCCACTGTGATAATGTGTAATTCAAACAACTATTTTCCCCCTAATACTGAACTGAAGAAAAGTGAAATCCCACCATTATCTCTTAAAGTTGCACTGACCATTGCAATGTATTTCAGAAGAGGTGAGTTTAGAGGTTGCCTTAAAAGATCTGACAAGATCGCCTCAATGGAAATGGAGCCATGTATTGCATGTTGAGTTTGTTTGCATGAAAGGCCCCTCCTACATCATGTCTGTCTCCTGCTTTGCCCTTTCCTCAGAGGCAGGTTCTCCAAAACAGATTTGACTTAATCATCACCAAGGCAGATCCAGAATGATGTGCAAGTCTTGAAGTGCAGGTTCATAACTCCTTGAAGCTGGCAACATAGACAGACGCAATATTGGCGGTAAACCAGGCTTTAATTTGGACATTAACCAAAAAAAGTCATGAAAGCATGTAGCAGCTGTATAAAACTTTGCTTAAGCCACATTTGGAGTATGTGTGTAGTTCTGGTTGCTGGATAACAGGAAAGGTGCGAACCCTTTAGGGGAGCAGCTGAAGAAAAGGTTCATGTACTTATTTTCTAGATGAGAGCATGCAAGTTATATGCAGAAGTTGTATAAACAAGGATTGTTTTCTCGGGAGACTGTTCAATAGGATTTTTTTTTTTATTTTGTTAAATATAACTAACAGCTTTTCATATTGCCACATATCACACTTCATTTTGTTTGCTACAGTTTCAAAATTGGACTTCCTGCTCTTTCTTTCCTTCTGATTTGACAGTTATTTTCACAATATCCACTCCCTTATTTACACAATGATCCCCTCTACTCAGAGTCTATGACAGACAGTCATACTTTATTGATCCCGAGGGAAATTGGGTTTCGTTACAGCCTCACCGACCAAAAATAGTGAAGAAATATAGCAATATAAAACCATCAGTAATTAAATAAGTTAATTATGCCAAGTGGAAATAAGTCCAGGACCAGCCTATTGGCTCAGGGTGTCTGACGCTCTGAGGGAGGAGGGAGGAGTTGTAAAGCTTGATGGCCACAGGTAGGAATGACTTCTTATGGCGCTCAGTGTTGCATTTCGGTGGAATGAGTCTCTAGCTGAATGTACTCCTGTGCCTCTTGACCCAATACTTTGACAGTTCTCTTCCCCCTGACAGATGCTGCCTGTCCCATTGAATTCCTCTGGGAGTTTTCTCTTAATTCCAGTTTTCAGCATCTTTTGTGTCTACAAATATTCACACACGGTTCTGGAAATGATGGATGACTCCCAAACTGAAATGGATTATGAAAATCTCCCATGCTGGTTTGGAAGAATCAAAATCTACATTATTTAATTCTCAGATACCAGGTCCGCACTTGTCCGTTCACAGTGTTCTGAACGAGGTAGCTGAAGAGATTGTGGAAGCATTAGCAGCGATCTTCCAAATACGGTTCCAGAGAACTGAAAAGTCACAAATGTCAGACATCATAATGAAAGGAGGGAGATGAAAGCAGAATATTATAGGCAAATTAGCCTGACTTTAGTAAGATGCTAAAATCTATTATTAAAGCCTGGATGGTGGTTCATAAATGATGGGTGCTGTTTTTGCTGCGACAATGCTCCTTGTAAATGTACTCAACAGTAAGCAGAGGCTTATCTGTGATGAACTGGGCTGTATCCACCACCTTTTGTAGTTGTTTTCTGTTCAAGGCCGTTGGTGTTTTTATACCATGCCATGATGCAAGTAGGAAGAATACTTTCCACAGTGCATCTATAGAACTTTGTCAAAGTTTTAGATAACATTTTGTTCTTTGCAAACTGCCCAGAAAATAAGAGACTGCTATGCCTTCTTTGTAATGGCTGTTAAGTGCTGGACCCAGGACAGGTCCAAGGAATTTAATGTTACTGACTCTTCCCACCTCTGATCCCCTGATGAGGACTGGCTCATGGACCTCTGGATTCCTCTTCCATGGTCAAAAATCAGCTCTTTGGGTTTGCTGATGCTGAGTAAGAAGTAGTTGTTGTGTTACCATTCAGACATATTTTCTATCATCCTCCAACATGCTGATTGAAGACACACAAACGCCAGAGGAACTCAACAAAGAAGGTAGCTTCTATGTAACAGAGTAAGCAGTTGATATTTCAGGCTGAAACCCCTCTTTGAACCCAGTTTTATGTCAGGGACCCCCTCCTTAGATCTGGATAGAAGTGGAAGACTGTTAGTTTAGAAAGCAGATCTGGTCAGAGGAAAGATGTGTAAGTTAAAAGAAGATACAGTTCCGTCCCAGCTGGTGAAACCCTGATGTATGGACACTTCTACATATGAACAAGCCTCTGAAATGTTACTTAATTCAAAATTCCAATGTATGTACATACATTTACACATGATATGAAGACTTACAATGTTGTGGATGGTATAGACGGTTGTTGAAAGTTACGACAGGATGAAGACAGGAGGCAGTGCTGGGTGAAGAAGTGGTAGATGGAGCTTAACACTGAAAAACGTGAAGTGGTACAGTATGGGTCATTGAACTTGAAGATAGATTACAAGGTTAATGGCAGGATACTTAACAATGAGGAGAAATAGAGGGATATTGGGGTCCAAGTCTGTGTTAGATTCCTCCAAGTTGCTGTGCAATTTGAGAGGGTGGGAAGGAAGGTGTATGAACTGCTGGAATTCACTAGTTCAGGGGATTGAGTTCAAGAGCGGCAAGGTAATGTTACAGCTCTATAAACCCCTGGTAGGATCACACTTGGAGTATTGTGTTCAGTTCTGATTGTGTCATTGTAAGGATGTTGTGGAAGTTTTAGAGCCAGTGCAGAGGAGGTTTACCAGCATGCTGTCTGGATCAGAGAACTCGTCTTATGAGGAAAAGTAGAAGTTGAGTCAGTCAGTGATTTTGTCTTTGGAGCAAAGGAAGGTGAGAGGTAACTTGGTAGAGAAGTGTATAAGGCATAGATTGAGTGTACAACCAGCACTTAATTCTCATCTATTTACGATGAGTGGAGGAAAGTTTAGGGGAGATGTAAGAGGAAGATTTTTTTTTTTATTAACACAGAGTCGCTGCAATGCACTGCAGGCATGGTGGGCAGAGGCCAATATAATTGGGATATTTAGAGGCTCTCAAATAGGCAAATATATATATGTATGAAAATATATGCTGTGTAGGATGGAAGTATTATATTGATCATGGGGTATAGATTAGTACAACACTGTGGGGTGAAGGGCCTGTACTGTGCTGTATGTTCTCCATTCTTACAAATAACAGAACTAGTTATCTTCCTCTCCACTTTTCAGAATTAATCTTTCTTGTCAGTTTTACATGCAGCTGATGCCTTTCATTACAATACCATGGAGGTAATGGATACGATATTGAGTGATATTTCCAGTCACTGTACAAAGGTCTTAAAGGAGAACGAGCAATGGAAATAAAAGTTGGGTACTGAATAAAATGAGTGAGCTACAAATTATTGCAGCTTGCATTGGTCATCAGGGTGTGAATCTGCAAATAGAAGGTGTGACTTTTCTCAGTACTGATCTGTGACTGTAGCCCGTGAATGCACAATAAAGGGTCTTGAAAATGAGAGAAGGTGAACTGCATGATTGTCATTATAATCAGGGTAGTCTATAGTGACATATATGCACTTTGATAACAGATGCAATTTGAATGTTGAACTTTGAAATTTGCCATTCACAATTTGGAATTTCATATTATATCCTTCTCCTGTGAGGATGTGAAGCAGTAACATCAGAGTCTGTTTGGAGCTCTTGACCTCTTCTGCTCAGGGTTATCTGTTGGGTGTTGATTAGCTGCAGATAATTCCAGATGCAGTCGTCCCACTTGTGAATCTGGACCTGTTAAACCTGAGCTCACTAATTGTCTGAAGGAAGGAACTTGCTTTGTGCTTTTTTTTTTACTGCAAATCAACAAATTTCACATCAGAAGACAATATAAATAAATCTGATTCAGATTATGAAAGCTACCCTTTCTCTGAACGAGATACTCCAAAGCAATTCTCAAAGGATATGGTTGAAAATGCTGTGGCTCTTTACTTTATTCACAATAGAATTTAGGGAAGTTCCAATAGATGCCTCACAAAAACAAATTGTTCTGTCCTCTCCCTGCATTGCTCCATCATTTAAAACCATAAGAACTAAAGAGAGAAATAGAATTAGGCCATCAGCCTACTCCACCATTCTATAATGACTGATTTATCATCCACTTTAACCATATTCGCATTGTAATCTTTTACAATCTTACCAATCAAAAACCTAACAAACTCTGCTTTAAACATACCCAATTACATGACCCCCATAGCTGCCTATGGCAGTGAATTCCACCGAATCAGCACCACCTGGCTAAAGAAATTCCTCCTCATCTCTCACCTGAAGGGATGTCTTTTTATTTTGAGGGTATACCCTCTGGTCTGAGACTCCCCCACTATTGGAAACATCCTCACCACATACACTCCATTGAGGTTCTAAGCTCTTCACTATTCAAGAGCTTTCAGTGAAATTTCTCCATCGTTCTTCTAATCTCTAGCAAGTACAGGCCCAAAGCCATCAAACTATTCTTATACATTAACCCCTTCGTTCCTGGATTCATTCTCATGAACCTCCTCTGGATCCTCTCCAGTTACAGCACATCCTTTAATAGATAAGGGGCCCAAGATTGTTCATCATATTTCAAGTGTGATCTGATGAGTACCTTATAAAGCCTCAGTTCTTGGATAACTTCTCAACAACAAATGAAAAACGTTTTATAATCCCACCTTTATGCACGTGATTGGGATTAGGTTCAAACACAGTGGCTAAGTGGCCTTTTCATTTTTTCCCACCAGACTATTATTGTTGTTCACTGATCTAGTTGCAGAAACAAAAATGCTTTGCTGAAGATGTTTTGTATCTCTGCAATTGTTCACATCAGTATATTGCATCATGGTTGCTAACAAGTTTTCCAAGAAGTGATGGGGCAATGCAGAAAGAGACTGCATCTTCTGTCAGTGTATAGTAGCCACCAGTATTTCTCCATATTCTGTTGAGACAAGTAAAGAGGATAGTACTAAGGACATCAATGAGTAATTTTTGTATTTTAAAGTATATATGTTTGACTATGCATCCTTGCAACAATAATTTCCTTTGGGATAAATAAAGTTTTCGTTTACCTTATCGTGACTTCTCTTAACCTTCACTGAGGATGAACATTACACTGATGACAGCAGTGACTGATGCAATAGACTCAGCACTCATGCTATACAATGTACAGAATTTAAGTAGATACAATATATTGTTGGCCCTCCTTATCCACGAGGGATTGGTTCCAGGACCTTCCACAGATACCAAAAAAGGATACTGGCTTATATCCTTCTAAAACTTTCCTGTACATGAACTTGTCCAACTCTATTTTAAATAGTATATTTGTACCCATGTCTCACACTTCCTCTGGCAGCCTTTTCCATGCACACACTGCTGTGTGTGGAAAACACTGCCCCTCCAGGCTCTCTGAGAAGTTCCCCTCGCTCCTTAAGCTGAGGGTCTCTAGTTTTCGACTCTCCTACCCTGGAATAAAGACAGTGATTATCCACCATACCTTTGCCAACAAAATAAAGTAACACAATAGAATCCTTGTAAGACCACACACAACAAAGTCTGCCAAAAAACCAATGTGCAAAGGATGATAAATCGTGCAAATAATAAAAATACGTAAACAAATAATACATAGAACATGAGAGGCAGAGTCCCTGAAAGTGAGTTCACAGCTGCAGAGTCAGTTCAGAGCTGAGGCGAGTGAAAACAATCCCGGAGCCTGATTACTGCAGGACAACAACCATTGATGAACCCTGTGGTGTCGGCCCCAAGAGTCCTGCACCTTCCACCTGATGATAGTACCGAGAAGAGAGGGAGACGGGTCAAATGCAAGCAGACAGGACAGGCTCAGGTGGGGGGAGCTTGCTGGCACAGAGTAATGGGCTGAACACCGGCTCATTTTTGAGATTCTCTTGTAAATTTAGAGAACTCATTCCACAGTCCACTGCACTACAGTGTCATCAATAACATAGAAATTATGCCATCTGTATTTTCATTCCAAATTATTAATATTGATGAAAAATAAGAGTGGTTAACAAATAACAGCACTGATCCTGATGACACACCACTGGTGATAAAGTCTGACGTTGTCAGAAAACCAACACTCCACCACCACAATCTGACTCCTTCCACCAAGCCTATTCAGTATCCATCCAGATAGCTTACCATGAAATCTCACATTGCAGATCAGTCGACCTTGTAAGGTATGGTCATCAGCCTTGCAAAACTCAACTGTTAAATTCCAAGGTCTTGTCCTCATCAGTTCTTTTGATCATCTCTCAAAAAAAAAACTCCATCAACTATTTTTGAGAGAGGATTTTCCATGCACAAAATCATGTTCACTATCCAAAATCAGATCCTGCCTTTGCAAATACAGGTAGATCCTGCCTCACACAATCACCTCCAGTAAGTTACCCACCACTGACCTTATGCTCACCTGTCTGGAAAGAGACTAGATCAGTAATCTATTGACTCAGAAATGTGGAAACACACTGAGACATTAGTGAGCAGTGACAATGATGACTCCAATCAAATAAAAATCATTACTTGTGAAGAGCTGTGAGCACGTGACGAGTGACGATGCTGTTATCTTCTCAAAAAATGTGGAATTCAATTATACCAATTGATAGTGTCGCAGATTCCATAGAACACAGCGACAACTTTAAATAAAATATCTTTATTATGATGATTGCATTTCTTATCTTTTCTGTCAGATCCAGTGTGATAATTATTTTGTTCTCCTTTACACTTTTGTACAGGAAATGACATGAAATGATCTAGAATCTTGAATCTCCCTGTGTAAATTTGATTTTACCTGTGCATTTTCTGAGAAACTTCTCCCTCAGTTTCAGGTGCTTTATGGGCAGAAGATGAAGTGAGAGGAGTTGTTGGAAGAGCGGTCACGATCAATTGTCACTATGCACCAATATACCATTCACACACAAAGTATTTCTGCCGTCTGTGGGGTCACCAATGCACATTGTCTTGGAGGATATAATTGGACCCTCTCCAATTATAGCGCACCCTTTGAAAGAAAAGGGGCCTAGAGCTGTCAATGATATTCCACATGCAGTCTGATCAATACCTCATAAAGCTGCAGAGTCTGTATGATTTCTCGACAAATGAACAGACAATGCTTTTCAATCCCACCGTTGTACATACAGGTATGCACAGGATTGGGATCAGGTCTAAACACAATGGTTCAGTGGCCTTTTCACTTTTCTTCACCACATTGTTATTGTTGTTCAGTGATCTAGTTGCTGAAACAAAAATGCTTTACTGAAGCTGTTTTGTATCTCTGCACTTGTTCAATCAGTATATTGACCCATGGTTGTTGAGAAATTTTCCAAGAAGTGATGGGGCAATGCAGGAACAGACTGGAACTTCTGTCAGTTTATAGCAACCACTGCTACTTCTCCATATTCTGTTAAGACAAGTAAAGAGGATAGAAGTACTAAACACATCAATGAATAAGTTTTGTATTTGAAGGTATGTATGTCTGACTATGCATCCTTGCAACAATAATTTCCTTTGGGATAAATAAAGTTTTAGCTTACCTTATCTTAACTTATCCTTCACTGAGGATGAACATTGTACAGTTGACAGCAGTGACTGATGCAACAGACTCAGCACTCATACTATGCAATGTACAGAATTTAAGCAGATACAGTACACAGTTGCTCCTCCTTATCTGTGAGGGATTGGTTCCAGGACCTCCTGTGGATGCCCAGAAACACAGATGCTCATGTCTCTGATATAAAATGGTGTAGTATGTGCATATAACCTACGCAGATCTTCCTGTATATTGTAAATCATCTCCAGATTACTTATAATACCTAATACAATGTAAATGCTATGTAAATAGTTGTTACACTGTCTTGTTTAGGGAATTTTGACAAGCAAAAGTGTACATGTTCTTCTCACTCACAACACAAATAGTGAATGAATGAGATGTGAGGTGAAGAATGATCAAACAATGAGTAAAACTTGTAATACCTGTACAGTAGTTGTTACACTGTCTTGTTTAGGGAATAAGGATGCTTTGGAGGAGGCTCAATAAGACTAAAGTCACAAACTGTGGCACTTGAGGGCTGAGGATCTTCAAGCGTTGACCATCAAGACTTCAGAATTGCAGCTCCTCTGGGAATGCTGCTGCGGCCTCGACATTAGCCAATGCCGATTCTCCCGTGATCTTTATGGTCTTGAGGCTGTAATGCTTTACATAGCCAGCCAGCCATCCCTTACTAGCCTTAAACTCTTTTCTCTCACTCCCATCAACCCCATCACAGTGGTGCTCATAGAGACTAAGAGCTTTTTCACGTAATATTTGGCCATCGACAGGGATATGCTTCTGTGACATGTCCTCTAGCCACACACTTAATGCTTTCTCAGTCTTCACAAGCACTTTATCACAAACCAGAGAGACCATTTCTGCCGTTGTAGGGGCAGCACTAACACGTCCATGAATTTCAGCTTTATTCTGCTTTATTGTGCGAATGCTCAATTCGTTCTTATCGACCTTATGACCCACTTCGGAAAGCGACATGCTACTTTTCAAAAGACCTAATATTTCTACTTGCTGAGTGAGAGATCGCACTTTACGCTCCCTCTTAGCCTTTGAGGAATTGCTTTGACCACCTAATTGCCTTTTAGGAGCTATTTTTTCACAGGAACAAAGTAGTGAACAAATGAGACGCATGGCAAACAATGCTCAAACAACAAGTGCTGGAAGAGGACTTCTGGGATTTCTTTATCTGCGGTTGGTTGAATTTTCTCATGAGGAACTCATGGATAAGGAGGGCTGACTGTATGTTCATGGCTAATATACTGTTACATACCCCATAACTGGGTGTCAGACCAGCAGAAAAAGAAGAATCCGTTGGAGTCTGGTGGTACTATATTTAAAGGTGTTTATTAATAAAAATAAGCAAAACCATATCAATAATGCAATATACATATAACACAAGGTAGCAGTAATAAACCTAAAAGTGTAGGAATAATAATAAGTAACAATAAACACGCTCTATCTATGTCTAGGGGTAAATGAATTGTCATAGAAAAGTATAAAGTTCAGTTCAGTTATGGTTGTTGGTGGTGGGGGGGAAGAGAGAGAGAGAGAGAAAAAAAAACAGCTACAGCAGCCAAACCTTCCTTTGCTTCTTAATCCGTCGTATCGTTGTGGTCATTCAGTTAGGACCTCTCCATCCATCTGCTAGACCATTCTTCTGTGGTGGACTCATCACTCTGGCATGAGTGGACACCCACAAAGTCCCCACCTGCTTTTACACTGATAGCCTTAATGACCGACCTCCTGGTTCAGTCTTCGAAGCCCCCACCTTTCTTGTGGGTTCCAACACTCAAGCAGTGTCCACTGGCATGTCTGGAGGGTGCCTCTCCAGACCTGTCTTTTATCCCCACCAACGGGGACTCAGCTTATCCATCAATTCTGAATGACTGTGTCCATCAAATCAGGCCACTCCTGCAGTCCACTGAGGAATGTTTATGAGCAAACTATTGTCCTTGCAGCGAAACAGTAAATAATTCAAAAGGAGTCACAATACAATTAATCAGCAATTTCCCCCTCTCTCTTATCTGTCGCAGATGTTCTTGCCTGTTTTTCATCTCTCTTTCGCATGGTCTGCATAACAACAGTAATAGTTCGTGGTTCTCAGGAGGGGGGATTGGGAATGGTTAACGCTTTACCCCATTGTCCATCAGGTCAGTTCATCACTCATAACAATACTTGTTTTCCCCTGAAACAAATGGAACAAACCCAAAGTAACAGAAGCTATCGATGTATACTGAATTACTTTATCATTTATCTATTTCTAAACAATTGCAAAGTCAGCAACAAAAATTCAGGACAAAGTAAATGAGCCACATTCTTGGATCACCTCAACCCTCACACTACAATGAAATCAAAAGCAAAACATACAAAATGCTGGAGGAACTCAGCACATTAGGCAGCATCTATGGAAATGAATAGATAGTCAAGATATCAGGCCGCTACCCTTCTCTTAGCTCCTCCCTTCTCCACCCGTTATTTCTCTCTGGGTCCCCTCCTCCTTTTTTTTCTATGGTCCACTCTCCTCTCATGTCAGATTCCTTCGTTTCTAGGCCTGGTCCTTTCCCACCCACCCGTCTTTACCTATCACCTTCCAGCTAGCCTCCTTCCCTTCCTCCCTGCTTTTTATTGCAAAACTTTCCTCCCTCATTCTCAGTCCTGAAGAAGGGTCTTGGCCCAAAATGTAAATATTCTTTTCCAGAGATGATGAAGCCTGGCCTGCTGAGTTCCTCCAGTGTTTTCTGTGTGTTGATTTCCAGCAAATGCAGATTTTCTTGTGTTTACAATGAAATCAGAATCGAACATTTAACATTTTAGCTAAGCTTCAAGATGCCGGCAATAAGTGGCGATTCTCCGTACAGCTCCAATGGGAATCATCAAATATTCCCATTTAGGACAACTGCAGCTAATTTCCCAGCATACAGTATGCCGGTGATATTAAACCTGATTCTGAATTACTTCTCCAATATGTGCAACATGTGAGAATTGTTATCCCTTGTACTGAAGCTCTACTCAGACTTCATCTGCTCCAGGGAATCACGCAGCATGAATCTGGATAGATCCAGTTTCGACTAACGTTGAAAGATCTAACCGGGTGAACAGGGATATTGGGAAGCTAGCAAATGAGAATTTGAGCAAAGATATGAAGGGATAGGGTATAGAATTGAGGTTTCTTTCTGAGACCCTTCATCAGGTCTCATGTCGTGTTTCTCTCGTGTCTCATTTTGAATGAATTACTAGCAAGGCAAGTTCAGAATCATGTACAAATCTTGGAGTATAAGTCCATAACTCCCTGAGATTTGAAACAGAGGGAAATGGTAAAATAGGTGTTAAAGAGAGCTTATGGATTTGGATGAACATTTAACATTCAAGAATTCACGTTGCCGAAGAGTCTCACCAGATTGGTGACTGTACAACAAAAAGACATAGGAGCAGATTTAGGCCATTCTTCCTCTTGAGTCTATCCCATGGTTCATTTAATTTACCTCTGAACCCCATTGTCCTGCCTTCTGCCTGCAAACTTTGATGTTTTTTTCTCATCAAGAACCTATCAACATCTACTTTAAATATATTCAATGACTTGGCCTCCGCAGCTGTCTGTGGCAGTGAATTCCACAGAATTATCACCGCATGTCTAAAAAAATTCTTTCCTCTCTGTTCTATAGGAACGTATTTGTTCTCTGAGGCAGTGCTGTCTGGTCCCAGACTCCCCTACTATGGGAAACATCCTCTCCACACTCTCTCTATACACCTTTCAATAGTTAATAGGTTTCAATGAGAACCCCTCTCATTCTTATAATCTCCAGTGAGTATAGTCCCAGAGACATCAGATGCTATTTTGGGCAAGACTAGTGGTGATGAAACGTTCTATTTTCACTCACAGCACTCAACAAGGGCTCTTTCCCTTTCCACCATTAAATTTTCACCTTCCCCAATGACTAACCACAGCTAACATTTTAGTCAAGCAAAAAATGAAATTTAGACCATAAGACCATAAGATATAAGAGCAGAAGTAGGCCATTTGGCCCACTGAGTCTGCTTCTCCAACTTCTGGAGGAACTTGGTGAGTCAGGTGGGATTTGTGCAGGCAGACTGATCAACATTTCAGATTCATCCCCTGCATCAGGAAACCTCCAGCCATTTATTGTTCCTTCAGATCAAATTGCTTGCTGTTGCTTGCATTTACCATTTAAAAACTTCTCACCATTTCATTCAGTCTTGGGGAATTGTTTAAAAGTTTCTGTATTGCCAAATGTAACTGAAAGCTTTTCAGATTGTCACATACACACAGCAGTTGGGTCACTGTGGTTTATTGATCAAACTTTCTGCTGACTTCTTCTTCCTTTTTATTTCACAGCTGTTTCTGTCTGAGGACAGATAGATCTGAGCTTGGTCCTGTGAATAAAATGATGTGGCTTTCGATTATTCTCTTTGGTTTCCTACCCGGTGAGTGACAACTGCGTTGTACATTTGCATAGTCATTGTTAGTTTGGGGGTCGTACAATGTTTCCACAACAGTGCTTGAATACCTGTAGACTCAAAGGATATTGGAAAATTAAGATCCGAGTACACACCTGGAGGAACTCATCAGGTCAAGCAGCATCAGTCATGGGGATGGGAAATGACAACGATTTGGGTCAAGACACTGCATCAAGTGTGAGTGGAGAGGGAGGTAGTGTAAATAGGAGAGGGGGAGGTGTGAGACTCGGTCCACTAGGAGGTCAGGAACTGAGGGTGGGTGAAGCACGACAGACAAATGGAACAGGGAGGGAAAGGGGTGAAGTTTCGAGATGGGTGAAAAGTAGAAGCGGGTAAGAAGAAAAGGGGAATAGTGTAGTGCCAGGTGGGGAGAGAATATGCCCAGCTGGAGAAATCTTCTAGAGGCTGTTAAGCGGGAATATCAGGTTTACCTTTGTTGGAATCTGATCTCACTCTGCAGGGATCACTATGACATTCGCCATTATTGTCTTGAAATCAAAGTTCTTCCTGGGCCACGTCAGTAGTGCAGTTAGCAGAGAACATTACCAGATCTGGAGTCAAAGGTAAACCAGAGTGGTAGGGATGAGAGATTTCTCTCCCTAACAGCCTTTCCAATCCAGATGGGATTTTGATGAACCGGCAGTTTACTATTATTAATATTGATACCTGTTTTTTTTTTCAATTCCAGAAATAATAAATTGGATTTTAGCACTCAAAGTATCCCAACAGTTATTGAGATCACACCTGGATTTCTAGACACTAAAGTACTAATGACCACTGTTGTGTCACCTTCCAACTACACATAGAATACTTGATAGGTACAATATTTACAAATTGCTTCAGAATAAGAGGGCACAGTTTCAGACATTATGAAGAGTCTCTTTCTGCAGTTTATAAACTTGACTGAACACACACACACACAAATTGGGAGCATCTTAGATGAAATAGCTGGGACCTGTGTGGACATTTCAAAGGTCGACATAATCCGCGTATCAGAAAGGTCAACACTGCCGCTCTCCCTCAGTACTGCAGTGGAAGGTCAGCCCTGGGTTTCTGCTCAGGACTCTGGAGTGGGAAGTGAACCCACAATGTACTGACACAGGGGAGAGAGCAATGACACAGTAACGGCACTGACTGCACTTCAGACCAAAAACATTGGCTGTGGCATCGTGGATCACATGCTGGATGTGACCTGGACCTGTTTTCACCGTCATGTTCAAAAATATTTGTTTGCATTAATTTGTTCCTTTCTCCTCAAATCTGAAAATGCCTCCCTCAGTTTCAGGTGCATTGTGGGCAGAGAAATCTGTAAGAGGAGTTGTGGGAAGAGCGATCACAATCGATTGTCAATATGAAGCAAAGTACCGTTGGCACACAAAGTATTGGTGCAATGGATGGACTATCCAATGTTCAGTTTTAGTGAAAACAAATGGGCGACATGGACGGAGGGGACGAGTGTCAATCACAGATAGGCCAAAACAGAGAATATTTACTGTTACTATGGAGGAGCTTCACTCTGGAGATGCAGGATGGTACAGCTGTGGAATTGAAACAAGCGGTGTCGATACAAGATTTAATTTAGAACTAAGAGTAAATTATGGTAGGTTTCTCAGTGATTGATTTGTGCTTTCCATAAAATAAATGCTTCATGATCTTTATCCAGACCCTGTCCATCCCTCAGTATCGCTGCTTTAATATCAGAGCCAAATGTTTCCCTCTATACGGCAGGTCACTGAACCCAGTTACAAATTCATTCTCTCCTGAAAGCCACCAAACATGTGACAGATACCTCACAAGCTGCTGCCTTTAAACCTCCTGGACATAATAGAGTGGCCACTGAGTGTATGTTCATTGTCTTTTGCTTCTGTGTCCCATCCACTTCGAGGTATGACGTGTTGATCTTTTCGATGCTCTTCAACACACCGCTGTCGTAACGTGTGGTGATTTGAATTCCTCTCACCTTTCTGTCAGCACGACCCCATCTGGCCATTCTCCTCTGACCTCTCTCACTAAAAAGCCACTTTTGTTCACAGAATTGCTGCTCTGTAAATGTTGTTTCACGTTGTTCGTACCATTCTCAGTAAACTCTAGAGACAGTTGTGTGTGAAAATCCCAGGACGTTAGTAGCTCCTTAGATATTTAAACTACCCCATCAGGCACCTGCAATAATTTCATGGTCAAAGGCTCTTAGATCACATTACTTCCGCGTTCTGATATCTGGCCTGAACTTTGACTGAAACTGTTAAATATTTCTGCATGCTTTGACGGGGTGAGTTGCTGATGGTCTGATTGACTAACTAGATATTTGCATTAATGATCAGGTTAATATTTGTACCTAATAAAGAGGCAGAAGAGTGTTTGATTTTCAGATGTTTATTCAGTGTCTGATTTTCGAATTCCTTCCCACAGAACCTGTGTCTGTTCCTGTGCTTCGATATCTGTCACCAGCAAATGTCTCACGTCTCGGGGGCTCAGTGTCAGTTTCCTGTGAGTCCCTCCAGGGATCCCTTCCCATTCAGTACACATGGCATGAACAAACCTCATCTGGGCATCCAAAGATCTCAGATACCGATGAACTGACTCTACATTGTCAATCCTTCGACCAGCAGCGCCATCACTTTTACTGCAGAGCATCGAATCAAGTTGGAGCAGAATACAGTGGAATAGTTAAAGTGACAGTCTTCAACAACGGAGAGATCTGCAGCTATGTGACAGAAATCAATGGCACCAGTGAGTTCTAATTCCAAGGGAGGATACATTTAAATATTTATCTTTATTACTCTGTTACTGCTGTTCTTATACTTCTAGTGAGGGTAAGGAATTACTTTGCATTTGTGGAAGCTACACATTGCAGCTTCCATGGGGTAGAAATAAAGTGTAATGAACAGTTAAGTCTGTCACTTCCTCCTGGAAGATGCGGAGCATCTCAAACATAGTTGGACTTGCACCTCCAGAAAAAAAGTGAGAGAATGCCATTTATACTTGTGTTGTGAGACAGTGACGCTGTCATATAAACAAAAGGAAGAACTCTGAAGAAGACATAACCATTATGAAAGAACTTCGAGAATGTCAGGGGGCTGGAGTGAGTGCAGTTGCTACTAAGGAGGTGCCTGGGAAGCTGAGGTGTCTGAAGGTCAATAGGTTGCCATGACCAGTTAGTCTGCACCCCAGGGTTCTGAAAGAGGCAACTGAAGAGATTGTGGAGGCATAAGAAGTGATCTTTAAAGAGTAACTGGATTCTGGAATCATTTTCTAGGACTGGAAAATTGGGAATGTCCCTCCACTCTTTAAGAGAGGGAGGCAAATGAAAGAGAACTATAGACCAGTTAGCCTGACTTCAGTGGTTGTGAAGATAGACAATAGGTGCAGAAGTAGACCATTCAGCCCTTAGGGCCTGCACTGCCATTTTGAGATCATGGTTGATCAACTACTATCAATGCCCGGTTCCTGCCTTGTCCCCATATCCCTTGATACCCCCATCCATAAGATACCTATCTAGCTCCTTTTTGAAAGCATCCAGAGAATTGGCCTCCACTACCTTCTGAGGCAGTGCATTCCAGACCCCCATAACTCTCTGGGAGAAGTTTTTCCTTAAAACTGTCCTAAATGACGTACCCCTGATTCTCAAACCATGCCCTCTGGTACTGGACTCTCCCAGCATCTGGAACATATTTCTTGCCTCTATCTTGTCCAATTCCTTAAAAATCTTATATGTTTTAGTTGGAGTCCATTATCAAGGATGAGGTTTCGGGTTACTTGAAGGCACATGCTTAACTAATGGTTTCATACAGGGGAAATCTTGCCTGAAAAATAAGTTAAGATTCATTAAGGAAATTACAGGCAGGATAAACAAAGGAGAGTCAGTAGATACTGTTTACTTGGAGTTTTAGAAGGCCTTTGATAAGGTGCCACACTTGAGGCTGCTAAAGAAGAAGCCACAACGGTACTGGAAAGATTTGAGGAGAAGAAGCCACAGTGGTACTGGAAAGATTTGAGGATGATTAGAAGATTGGCTGGCTAGCAGGAGGCAAACAGGGTGAACAAAATGGTGCCATTCTGTTTGGCTGACATTGACTCAAGGTTTTCCACAGTGGTCTGTGTTGGAACCGCTTCTTTTCACATTTCATGTCAATGATTTGGATGACAGTATTGATGGCTTTGTGGCCAAGTTTGGGGAAAGTCAAAGTCAAAGTTTGCATAGTTTGTTTTCCATTGATCCTGTTTCTTGTTACTGTTCTGTAGATTTGCTAAGTATGCCCGCAGAAAAAGAATCTCAGGGTTATATGTGGTGAGATGTATGCACTGTGATAACAAATTTTTACTTTGACTTTGATGATGGGTATCTCATTGAATCCTATCGAATAGTGAAAGGACTAGAAAGAGTGGATTTACATATACAAACAAGGCTGCTGCATTTCATGATTGTGAGCAGGATAATGACAGTCAAATCTCTTGTAAAACACTACAACAATGCCTGTTGTAGGTGAGGGAAAGGGCAATGTTCAACTTTGCTCTGCAAGGCTGAAATATCTCTATCCTGAACTGAGGCTGTGGCCTTCAATTAATGATCTCCTAAGTCAGCCGCAGTGATAACTGGCTTTGTTACTGTGACTCGTTTTCACAAAGTACAGTTCTGAATGTAATTTGCTTACTTTTATGGTTTGCATGATTTTTTTCCTGCACATTGGGTGTTTGACAGTTCTTTCCCCCAAATGGGTTCTATTTGTTTTTGTTTTGTTCTGTGGCTGTCTGTAGGGAGACAGATCTGGAGGTTGTGTATAGTGTACATACTTAGATAATCAATGTACTTTGAACTTTGAAATTGAGGTGTAATCTCATTGGCTGTGAGTCCATAAGCCATCACACCTTTACAATGAAATAGAACTCTGAATGTAAACTTTCAGCAGTGTGATCCAGTTTAGAGAGGATGCTGCATAGTCAGAGAGTTACGGGTTATGGGTACAGGTGTTTCCACCCAAATCATCCCTGCTGACCACAGTGTCTTCCTGAGCTTCACCCATTTCCCTACATTTGGTCCACATTCTTCTAAAGCTTTCCTGTAGATGAACTTGTCCAAATGTATTTCAAATAGTGTATTTGTACCCACCTCCAGCACTTCCTCTGACCTTTTCCACACACACTGTTCTGTGTGGAAAACACTACCCCTCCCAGCCCTCCAAGACTCTCCTCTCACCTTCAGACAAGTCTTTATTTTTGAAGTCCCTACTCTGCAATAAAGACTGATTATCCACTATAACTTTGTTCCTCTTAATTTTTAAAGTGAGGTCACCCCTCAGCAGAGTTCACTTCAGGGAAAACAGTCCCAGCCTACCCATGACCCAGACTTTCCAGTTCCAGCAACGTCTTTGTGGATGTTTTCTGTACCTTCTCTAAATTAATCACACTCTTACTCTGGACAAGGTGAAGTCTTGTCAATGTCCTTTACAGCTCTAGCATGCCGTCCCAACTGTACTTAATGCCCCACCCAATGAAGGCAAGCAAGGTATTTGCCTCGATTACCACTTTGCCCAACTGAGTTGCCACTTTCAGGGACCAATGTAGTTGTACACCTCGTTCCGTACTGTGTAAGTTGTGTTTGTTTATTTTCCCAAGAATTTATTACCAAACTATGTATACCATAAACAATCTAGAGATTCATCTTTTTTCAGATACTCACAAAACAAAGAAACACAACAGAATCCACGACAAGCCACACAGAACAGAAACTAACAAACATTCAACATGCAAAAGAGGATGAATCATGCAAATAATAGGAACATGTAAACAAATGATACGTGGAACATGAGTCGCAGAGTCCCCGAAAGTGCATCCACACCTGCAGAGTCAGTTCAGTGCTGAGGCTAGTGAAACTGGTCCAGAAACCCTGTACCTCCTACCCAATGGTGGTAGCAAGAAGAGGGGTAGATGTTTCAAATTCAGGCAAAGGGGATGGACTCAAGTGGAAGGATTGTGCTGGTACAGTGTAATGTGGCTGAACACAGGTTCATTTTCCAGATCCCATTATAAAATTCAACAACTCTTTCCACTGTCCATCGCACTACAGTGTCATCTAAAACTTATCAAAATGCTACTTATACTATCATTACAAATTATTAATAATAATGACAAATTACAGTGGTTAACAAATAACAGCACTGATCCCGATGGCACACCACTGGTGATAAAGTCTGATGTTGTCAGAGGTCACGATCACAATCTGATCCCTTCCACTAAGCCTATTCAGTATCCATCCAGTTAGCTTACACTGTGGTCTTACATTATAGATCAGTCTACTATGAAAGATCTTGTCAAAGGCCTTGCTAAACTCCATGGGCTAAACATCACTGTCCTGCTCTCTTCAGTCTCTTTGATTATCTCCCAAAAAACTCAGCCATATTTGTTTGAAAGAGGATGTCCCATGCACAAAAATCACAGTCTATTCCAAATCAAATCTTGCTTTTTCAAATTCAAGTAGATCATGTCTCACACAATCACCTGCAGTAAGTAACCCACCACTGATCTTGTGCTCCCCTGCCTGGAATGTGACTGGATCAGTAATCTATTGACTCAGAAATGTGGAAACACACAGAGACATTAGTGGGCAGTGACAATATTGACTCCAATCAAATAAAAACCATTACTTGTGGAGAGCTGTGAGCACGAGATAAGGGACGATGCTGTTGTCTTCTCAGAAAATGTGGAATTCAGTGATAGCAATTGATAGTGTGGGCAGTTTCCTTAGAATGCAGCAACAGCCTTAAATAAAACATCTTTATTTATTATTACTATGTTGTTTATCTTTTGTGTTTTTGTGCTGCATTAGAGTAACAATGATTTCATTCTCTTTTACACTTGTGCACTGGAAATGACATTAAACAATCTTGAATCTAGAATCGGCTTGTGTAAATTTGATTTTACCTGTCCATATTCTGTAAAATTTCTCCCTCAGTTTCAGGTGCTTTATGGGCAGAAGATAAAGTGAGAGGAGTTGTGGGAAGAGCGATCACAATCGATTGGCACTATGCACCAATATATCGCTCAGACCCGAAGTATTTGTGCTGGATATGGGATCGCCAATGCACATCATTAGTGAATACAAATGGACAAAATGAGCAGTATGGAAGAATGACAATCAGAGATAACACATCCCAGGGAATATTTACTGTTACTGTGGAGAATCTTGTCTCTAATGATACAGGACATTACAGATGTGGAATTACATCATCTGGCACTTCTCCAATGTTTGTCGTGTATTTACAAGTATCTTATGGTAGGTCTCCCATTAATTTACTTTAGTTTTCCATTGAAGTGTCTGATTCATGTTTTCTCTGGGAAGTGTCAGGGCAGCACTGATATTCCGAGGCTCTGTTGCAATGCAGACCTCTGTGGGGAGTGTACGGGTTCAGGAAACGCCATTTGTTGCTCTCACCCGGTGTGGGGTCTGACCCACTGATTTTCAGTGGGAGGCTCAGCACATTAGCCTGCTTCTGAACAGCATGAAATATCATGGTCAGTGGTTTGCATTCAGACTAAACTAATAATCTGATATTAACAGGTCAATGAGAAACAAGCGTTACACATGATCCAAACACTTCAAAAAGCATAAAAAGGGAATCAGATCCAGATCACAACAGATTGTGTTCATTCCTCCTAGATCAGTCTATTCCGTTTCCCATCCCTGCTTCATGGGTCAGTCACTCCCTCCCCTACCTTGCACTCTCTCCCTCTGTGCTCTCGTAATCCACCCACCGGCACCCACTGATCAGCCTCCCGCCTCCCCATCCAGTCCATTTCTGGTGGGAAATAGAGCAACGGGGTTAGAGAGAACTTGTGATACAGTCCAGCACAAGAACAGACTCTTCGGCCCATCATGTCTACACTGACTGTGATATCATTCTAAACAAATTCCATCTTATTGCATGTGTTCCATATCCCTCCAATCCCACCCTTTTCATGTCCATGTCCAAAAGCCTCTTAAATATTGATATGATATCCCTTTCTACCAACTGTTCTGACTGAGTTTCATGCAGTCACCACCCACAGTGTAAGGCCCGAGCTACCTCCACTTCCACCGCAGCACCTACCCTCATGTGTCCCTCATGTGGGCGAGCTTTCAGGGCCCGGATTGGCTTCACCAGTCACCACTGGACCCACAGTCACAAACCGTCCACCTGACAGAAGTCGTGGTCGTCTTCGACTCTGAAGGACGAACAACAACCCACAGTGTAAAGAAAAGCTTGTCTTACAAACATCCTTTAAACTTTTCTCCAATTACTTTAAAACAATGCTTACTATTGTTTAATACCTCAACCCTGGGAAAATGATTCTGACCATCTTCCCCATCTATGTCTTCTAGAACTTTATAGACTTCTATCAGGTCTCTGCACAGCCTCCTACACTCAAACAAACACAAACCAAGTTTTTCCAACTTCTCCCCATAGTTAATATACTCCAATCCAGGAAACACATTTACTTATTTGGTTGTTTGTTTGGAACAGCACGGAATCAACCTTTCCAATGCTCAGGCCATGCCATTCAGTAGTACCCAGATTTAACCATACCTTAATCACAGGACAATTTACAATGACCAATTAACTTACCAACTGGTAGGTCATTGGAATTAGGGGAGAAACCAAAACACCTGGAGGAAATGCACACAGCCATGGGGAGAAAGTACAAACTCCTTACAGACAGTGGCAGGAGTTGAACCTGGGACACTGGTACCGTAAAGCATTGTGGTAACCATTGTGCCACCATGCCACCCCGGGTAACATCGTAGTGAGCTTCTTTACCCTCTCCAAAACCTCAACATCCTTCTTATAGTGTTGCAACATTATGTTCTCAATGTAACCTAACCAGAGTTTTATGAAGCTACAAAATGCTTTCTCAGATTTAGTCTCCACCATGTAGAAATAAGAAGGCAAATGTGCTGAATGCTTTCATTACCATTATGTCCAGTTGTGTTGCCACTTACAGGGAGCAATGGACTTGTACCCCAAGAACTCTGTACGTCAATTCTGAAGGGATTCAGCTGTTAAATTCCAGATGGAGTCACACTCCCCTAATGAATAAGGAGTGTCTGAAGGCCCTGGGGCCGTGCTCACCAGAGTTTAGAAGAATGAGGGATGATCTCATTGAAAGCTATTGAGCGTTGAAAAGCCTGGAGGATGTGGAGAGGATGTTTCAACAGCAAGGGTGTATAGGCCCTGAAGGTACAGACTCAGAATAGAAGGACATCCCTTTAAAAGAGCAATCAGGAGGAATTTCTTCAGCAAGAAGCTGGTGAATCAGTGGAATTCATTGCCACAGGCAGTTGTGGAGGCCAAATCATTGGATATATTTAAAACAGAAGTTCATTGGTTATTCATTAGTAAGGGCATCAAAGGATACAGAGAGAAGGCAGGAGAAATGATTTGAACCATAAGACCCTGAGATATAGGAGCAGAAGTAGGCCATTCAGCCCATCGAGTCTGCTCTGCCATTCAATCATGGGCTGATCCAATTCTTCCAGTTATCCCCACTTCCCTTGTTGTCCCCATGCCCTTTGATGCCCTGACTAATCAATAATCTATCAATCTCTGTCTTAAATACACCCAGTGACTTGGCCTCCAGAGCTGTTCAGAGCAACAAGTTCCAGATTTACCATCCTCTGATTAAAGCAACTTCTCCACATTTCAGTTCTAAAAGGACATCCTTCAATCCTGAAGTCATGCCCTCTTATCCTAGAATCCCCTATCATGGGAAAATAACTTTGCCATATCTAATCTGTCTAGCCTATCTAATCTTCGGAATGTTTTCATGAGGTTCCCTCTCATTCTCCTGAACTCCAGGGAATACAGCCCAAGAGCTGCCAGACGTTCCTCATACTGTAACCTTTTCATTCCTGGAATCATTCTCGTGAATCTTCTCTGAACCCTCTCCAATATCAGTATATCCTTTCTAAAATAAAGAGCCTAAAACTGCACACAATACTCCGTGTGGTCTCACGAGTGCCTTATAGAGCCTCAACATCACATCCCTGCTTTTTTATATTCTATACCTCTAGAAATGAATGCCAACATTGCATTTGCCTTCTTCACAAATGACTCAACCTGGAGGTTAAACTTTAGGGTATCCTGCACAAGAACTCCCAAATCCCTTTGCATCTCTGCATTTTGAATTCTCTCCCCATCTCAATAATAGTCTGCCTGTTTATTTCTTTCACCAAAGTGGATGTTCATACACTTTCCAACGTTGTATTTCATTTTCCACTTATTTGCCCATTCCCCTAAGCTATCTAAGTCTCTCTGCCTCCTCAACACTGCTCGCTCCTCCACCTATCTGCATACCATCAGCAAATTTAGCCACAAATCCATTAATACCATAGTCAAAATCATTAACCTACATCGTAAAGAGCAGTAGTCCCAACAACAACCCCTGTGGAACTCCACTGGTAACCAGCAGAATAGAATCTCTTTATTCTCACTCTGTTTTCTGCCAACCAGACAATACTCCACCCATGCTAGTAACTTCCCTGTAATTCCATGGGCTCTTATCTTGCTAAGCAGCCTCATGTGTGGCACCTTATCAAAGGCCTTCTGAAAATCCAAGTACACCATGTCTACTGCATCTCCTTTGTCTAGTCTGCTTGTAATTTCTTCAAAGAATTGCAGTATGTTTGTCAAGCAGGATTTTCCTTTCAGGAAACCATGCTGGCTTTGGCCTATCTTGTCACATGGAAGGATAATAAATCAGCCATGATGGAATGGTGGAGCAGATTCAACGGACTGAACAGCATAACTCTGTTCCTATCTCTTATGGCCTTATGGCCTATGGTCTTTCTGATTCTCCAGTCTCACATGATTCCTTGTTAGCTTCATATGGATATCAGTACTAATGGAATCCCTTCCAGCTGTAGCACACTGAAACAAATCACAATTATACTCTCTCCTTAAAGTCACCACTCATTTTGTACATATCTGACAATTTCCTGCTTTCACATTATGGGGGTTTTCCTGGACACACAAATTCTGCCATTGCAAAGTCAAACTATTAGGTGCCACCTAGGACTGTCTCCTTGTGTCAGAGAGATTGTAACTCTGGTTTCCACAATGACATATACACAGTATCATCACTGCTGTCCTGATCTGGAGTCCTGCTGTGTTCTGGGATAATGGCAGACACGGTAGTTCAGGCAGCTGCGAGGATGCAGAGACTCAGAGAGGTCGATGAACTGCTGAGATTCCAAACTGGTCAGTCCTGGTTGAGATACAGAATTGCTGAAATCTTCAGTGTGTTTGATTTTCAGATGTTCACTGATTCTTTTCCACAGAACCCCCATCTGTTCCTTTACTTCAATTTTCCTCACCAACAAATGGCTCAAGTTGTGGGGACTCCATGTCAGTGTCCTGCGAGTCTGTCCATGGATCCCTTCCCATTCAGTATTCATGGTATGAAAAGACACCATCTGAGGATTCAAAGATCTCTGACACCAATAAACTGGATCTACATTGTCAATCCTTAAAATACAAAAATCATCTGTATTATTGCAAGGCCTCAAATGTTAATGGAACAGTGTCCAGTGAAATGGTCAGTGTGTCCATCTCCAACAGCGTCAGCACCTGCAGAAATGTGATTGAAGTCAACAGCACGGGTAAGTGGTACAGGGTTTGATTCTTTATGATGGTTGATGGAGTACAACTGAATGACTGATGAGTGCTGGATTTTGTGTTGTTGAAACTTCACTCAGGTGCAGAGTGTATGTTGTCATCCCTTTTCAGCGAATCAACAGCCTTTTGGCACAGCAGTTCAAACCTCAGTCTCTCACCAGAGTGTCTCCTGCCTCTGATCTGCTTTCTCTGGCTGGATGTGAATGTGTCTCATCTGGTAATATTTCCAGCCATTCGTTAAGATAGTTCTTCCAAGATAAACCACTGCAAGATGCAAAGTAAATCTATTATCAAAGTATATGTCACCATATTCTACCCCGAGATCCATTTTCCTGCAAACATTCACAGTAGAAACAAATAAAACAGAGTCAATGAAAAATACACAATCCAAGATGGACAAGTAACAAATGTGCAAAAGAAGTCCAATTGTCCCAATACAAAAAAACAAATTATTAATAAAAATAATATTGTGAGTATTAGTTCATGAGTCCTTGAAGTGAATCCATTGGTTGTGGAATCAGTCAGTGTTGAAGTGAGTGAAGGTGTCCTTGCTGGTTTAGGAGCCTGATGGTTGATAACTGTTTCTGAACCTGGTGGGGTGAGACTTCTTTCACAATGGCAGCAACACGAGGAGAGCATGGTCTGGATGGTAGCAGTCCTTGATGATGGATGCTGCTTTCTCGTGGCAGTGCTCCTTACATAGAGACATAGAAAACCTACAGCACAAGACTTTTATTCATGTTTGCTCTGCCTGAATTTATAAACAATTATCTGTGCTGCATTTTATAGAAAATGGGCTGAGTCATAAAATTAAAGCAGTTGTATCTTGATAAAGTGTGCAGAAATCACATGGATCGTGAATGTCTGTGTTGAGAAAACCAACATATCTTTCTCTAATAGATGGAATTGAGAGATGTGACCCCAAAAAACTGTGTATCCTAGTTCACTGAGTCTCCAAGCAACAGCGTAGAACAACTGAACTCAAATGAATCATATGGCATGCAGTTTGAAGAAACATTATTGAAGAGGGTGGGGCTACATTGGAATCATTCAACCTCTCAACCAATGGGGACTTGGATAAATTGTATTGGGCCTTACTACTTCCCCAATTCAGCTAATCAGAAATACTTGGGAAAAAAATTAGTATTGCTTAGACTGGGGCAATAACAATAATGCAGAAAATTATCTAAATGGTAATAGAATAGAAAAAGAGGGAAATATAATGAGTTTTGAATATCCTTGCACATCTTTCAGTGAAGGCAAACCATGTAGATGTAGCAGGGCATAAGGAATGCAAATTGCATTCAGACTTTCAGAGAGAAGATTTGAGTAAAGGAACAAGCATGAAACACTGCAATGATACAGGGATTTTTGTCAGTTAGGACCAAAGTTCAAAGTACATTTAATATTGAAGTATGTATACCATATACAACTTTCTGATTTGTCTCCTTGCAGGCAGCCACATAACAAAGAAACCTAGTAGAACTGCAGAAAAAAAAAGATATCATTCAAACAATGATAATAAGCAAATAACATTCAGGAGTGAAATTCATGCAAGTGGCTCCACAGCCATGAAGCCAGTCACAAACCTTTTTCGGAGCTTGTTAGTTGTAGGCCACAACCTCTCAACGCTGAGAGGAGTAAATAGACAATAGGTGCAGAAGTAGGCCACTTGGCCCTTCGAGTCAGCACCACCATTCAATGTGATCATGGCTGATCACCCACAATCAGTACCCCATTCATGCCTTCTCCCCATATCCCTTGACTCCGCTATCTTTAAGAGCTCTAACTTTCTTGAAAGCATCCAGAGAATTGGCCTCCACTGCCTTCTGAGGCAGAGCATTCCATAGATCCACAACTCTGTGGGTGAAAAAGTTTTTCCTCAACTCTGTTCTAGATGGTCTACCCCTTATTTTTAAACTGTGGCCTCTGGTTTTGGACACCCCCAACATCGGGAACATTTTTCCTGCCTCTAGCATGTCCAATCCCTTAATAATCTTATATGTTTCAATCAGATCCCCTCTCATCCTTCTAACTTCCAGTGTGTACAAGCCCAATTTTATGGAGCAATTAGCCTCACTTCAGCCAGTCCCTCATCCAGCTCTGACACCCTGATGTTTTCAATCTGGCCAGTTGCTTAAATCAGCCAAACAAAGTTATTCCTCACACTCTCGCCCTGCCATTCGAACAGCACACATAAAGTGCTGGTGGAAGACAGCAGGCAAGGCAGCATCTATAAGGAGAAGCACTGTTGACGTTTCGGGCTGAGACCCTTCATCAGGACTAACTGAAAGGAAAGATACCAAGAGATTTGAAAGTAGTGCGGGGAGGAGGAAATGCAAAATGATAGGAGAAGACTGGAGGGGGTGGGATGAAGCTAAGAGCTGGAAAGGTGATTGGCAAAAGGGATACAGAGCTGGAGAAGGGAAAGGATCATGGGATGGGAGGCCTCAGGAGAAAGAAAGGGGGGACAGTGGGGCGGGGGGGAGGGAAGAGAAGCACCAGAGGGAGATGGAGAACAAGCAGTGTGATGGGCAGAGAGAGAGAAAAAAAACAAACAACTAAATATGTCAGGGATAGGGTAAGAAGAGGAGCATTAACAGAAGTTAGAGAAGTCAATGTTCATGCCATCAGTTTGGAGGCTACCCAGCCGGTATATAAGGTGTTGTTCCTCCAACCAGAGTTTGGATTCATTTTGACAGTGGAGGAGGCCATGGATAGACATATCAGAATGGGAATGGGATGTGGAATTAAAATGTGTGGCCACTGGGAGATCCTGCTTTTTCTGGCGGACCGAGCGTAGGTGTTCAGCGAAACAGTCTCCCAGTCTGCATCGGGTCTCAGCAATATACAAAAGGCCACTCTGGGAGCACCAGACACAGTATACCACACCAGCCGACTCACAGGTGAAGTGTCGCCTCACCTGGAAGGACTGTCTGAGGCCCTGAATGGTGGTGAGGAAGGAAGTGTAAGGGCAGGTGTAGCACTTGTTCTGCTTACAAGGATAAGTGCCAGGAGGGAGATCGGTGGGAAGGGATGGGGGGACGAGTGGACAAGGGAGTCACATAGGGAGCGACCCCTGTGGAAAGAGGGGGGGGGGGAAGAGAGGGAAAGAGTTTAGGAGAAAAGAGGATACTTTAGAGCAATTAGCCTGACATTGGTGTAAGGAAACACGATGAAGAATGTTAAAGGACAAAACCAAAATATTGAATTAGTCTTGTGTTTCTTTGTACCCAGTATAAATCCTCCCATTTCTATCTGTTAGATATCCAATATTTGTTATAATTAACCTTCTCTTCATAAACCCATAGACATTTTCATATAGGTATAGATGTTCCCTGCAAACTCACTCATGTTCTGTATTTTCAATGTTTTAATCAATTACTTTGTTTTGTCTTGAATTCTAAACTACTTCTAATACTCAGCTTTGCTGATTTTACCAAACATTACACATTTCATTGAATCTAATAGATCTACAAATTTTATTTGAGAGTCGTGCTTGACAGTCTAAAAGCTTCTGAGGGGATCAGTTTAATGCATGAAATATTCTGAGGGATGGATGGAGTTCGTGTTGAAAGAGATGCTTCACAGGTTGCATGGCCCGAAATGGGGACAATTCCGAGAATGTTGATCATCATTTTTTTCTTGTACTTAAGTCTATTACTGTGTAGTTTGAACAGATGTTTCAGAAATGAAGAGCTTTATTCAAATCTGAGTGCTCACTGGAGCAGTAGAGACTCTCCCACCAGCAAGAGAATCAGAGAAATTATATGCAGAGAAAATTATTGCCAGGATTTTATGACAGCTTCTGAGAATGGTCGAGGTTTCTGTCACTAGTGCAAACACAGAAAGCCAGGCATATACTTCACACACACATTGTACAAATGATTGCATTTAATTGGAGTTTGTACTGAGGAACAGCTTATTGAATACACTTTCAAATTCAAAAGCTCATTGCCCCCAAATGTGTACAACAGGTGAGACCATCTCAATCTATCTTCAACCCATCCTCTTTGTTCTCTGCCATTCCACACCTGAAGTGAGATTCCATCCCTTCATTTATTCAGCAATACAGCATGGTGTGGGCCCTTCCAGCCCTTTGAGTCATGCTGCCCAGCAACCCCGGCCAAACTCAATTAACCCTAACCGAATCATGGGACAATTTACAGTGACCAATTACAGTCAGCCCTCCTTATTCACAGATTCAACCAACCGTGGATCGGGAAAACCTGGACTTTCTCTCTCCAGCACTCATTGCTTGAGCATGTACAGACTATTTTTTCTTGTCATTATTCCCTAAACGATACAGTTTAACAACTATTTACATAGATTTTACATTGTATTAAGTCATTTCTAGATATTTTTAATACCTAAGTACAGGCAGTCCCTGGGTTATGAATGAGTTCCATTCCTGCATCCGTCTTGAAGTCAGAACAGGTACATCCAGTATTATTTAGCGTCAGTTAGTTAACTTCTTTTTTTTTTAAAGTATATAGTGCATATTTTACCTTTCTATGCATATACAACACTTAAGAAACATATGTATTTCAATAATTTAACCACTGTGTTGCTTAGTAATAATTGTAGCTTTCATCGGGGCAGGGCCTTTCACATGCTCCATTAAAATTGCTCCGATCATTGACCGACTGTAGCCTAACACTTTTCCAATGACCAATGGTGTTTCACCTCTTCCTGATCACTTTATACTTCCACCTTATTTTCAATTGTGATCGTGATTATTTTTGTGAACAGAAAGACTGTGGATTCACAGCTGTGCCAGATCCTAATGTCCACCGCACGGAAGCATGTTAAATAAATTCCGGGGTTCTGCTGGGTCCTGAAAACCAGCACACTGAGCATCCGCAAATTTTGGTATCCGTGGGGGTCCTGGAACCAATCCCCCACAGATAAGGAGGGCCGACTATACTTTACTTCGTCGTCTTTGGATTCTGGGAAGAAACCGGAGGACCCAGAGAAAACTCGCACATTCCACAGGGAGAACATACTGAGACTCCTTATAGAGCTGTGCCAGAATTGAACTCCAAACTTTGGAATGCCCTGAACTGTAATAGCATCACTCTAACTGCTGAGCTACCATGGCACCCAGGGTACATTGACTTTCTGTTTATTGTTTTAAAAGACTTTGCCTTTTCATTGAGAAAACTTCCTGGATTATCCTGTCAGATAAAAAGTGTACTCAAACCATTAGCTCCCTGAATACTATGAACAGTTATGACCACGCCCCTGCAGAGTGTGATGGGCTCCAGAAAGAGGTCTCCCCATGGCTGGCAGAGGCCAGCTCCCTGGCTGGAATTTTACCCTTATGATTAGGATTACAGTTCCCTCAGTCCAAGTCCCCAGCAGCATCACCAGTGCCTGAATATGGGAAAGAATCCAAATTGTCAGTGAATTGGGTACTCAGGAGAACAGCAATCAGCATAACACCGTTACAGCGCCAGCAATAGGGGCCCAATTCCCACCACTGTTGCACTCTCCCAGTGACTGTGTGGGTCTCCTCTGGGTGCTCTGATTTCCCCTCACATTTCAAAGGGACACAGGGAAGTATTAGTAATTCAAAGGCAAGCCATTTTGGTGCTGGAAGTGGAACTCTTGCAGGCTTCCCCCAGAACATATTCTGTGTTGGTTGTTATTGCTATTGATGCATTGCACTGTGTGATCTGATGTACATATGTCAAATAAATCTCACTTTTAATCTGTAAATGTGTATTGAGTAACAGATCACCTTTGGTCCATCATGCTCAGGTACCCATTGCTCTAACAATTGTGCTCTCTTGTTTTTGCAAGTACAAAGCAGATAAAATTTAATTTGATTTTCTTTTAACAGGGCCAATCTATCTCTGTGAAAATACTGTGACAGAATCTATGACAACTACACAAGGGGATGAATCTACATCAGATAAAATGTAAAGTATAAGTTTCTCTCTACAGCTGGTTTCACTGCTACTCCTAAATAGAGCCAGTTGGGAGAGAAATTTGTTTCTCTTTAACTGGTATTAAAAAGATTTGACATGCTTAACTTCAATGAAATGGTGATGGAAACTGATTTTCTTGTACAGGCATCAAGCCTGAGATCAATGATAATTTTCTCACCCTAAATATTCTGAGTAATAAAGTCACTGTTATAGACTAGAACAACAGGCCCTTCAGCCTGTTTCGTCCAAGCCAACCAAGGGTCTAGACAGTCACGAAACAAAGAAAACTATGGAAGCTGTTCAAAGAAGAGGTACAGCGTCATTGTCAGCAACGCTGTCTCTCTGAGAAGAAGCCACTAATCAATCCTTTAATGTAACAGCTCCAATGAAATGTTTGTAAAAGAACATGGGAGTGTTCGCAAATGGCCTGGACAATAGTTACTCTTTAACCAACATCACTATCATTGGTCATGATCCCATTTCTGCTTGTGAGACCTTGCTGTGAGCAAATTTGCTGCTGCAATTGACCACACTGTCAACAGTGTCTAATATTCATTTCTGAGCTGCAGACATCCTGAGCTCATGAAAAATGCTGTGTAAATGTCAGACTTTACAAATGGCCAAGAATAAATGATGAACCAAGACTGACCCTTTCCTATTCTTTACCACAGACCCACTTACATAATTGCACTCAGTGTTGTCGGGATTCTTCTTGTACTAATTGTCGTTTGTCTACTTTGTTACCTGAAGAGAAAAAACAGGGGTAGGTTTCTTTTTTCCTTTAATTATTTCATTATGAATACGATAGCTAGCTGCTGAATCTTAAGGAACTTGATTTGGTTGCAGTCAACAAAAAGCCAGGATTAGAGTGCCAATGTGTGGGTTTACAACACATGAATGAATGGTGTTGTTTCCACTGTAACCTGGTGACTCCATTGTTCCCGAAACATCAGGCGATGGAATCTCACCTCAAGTGTGGAATGGCAGAGAACCAACAGGCTGGGTTGAAGAAAGATTTAGATGGTCTCAACTGTTGTACTCAGTTTTGGGAAATTAGCTGTTGTATTTGAAAGTGCATTCAATAAGCTCTTCCTCAGTACAGCCTCCAATTAAAAGCAATCATTTGGACAATGTATGTGTAAAATCATTCTTGTAATACTCAAAAATAAAGATCAGGTGCATTTTTCACCTCTCTACCACTCACTATATATCACTGGACAACATACCCTGCTCTTATTGGAAAAAGTTGCTGTAGATTAAGTCACAGGTCTGCCTTACGGAGATGATCCTGAGATGGGCACCATGGTAGTGTAGAGGTTAGCACCACACTGTTACTCCTTGGGGCTTTTTGGAGTTTGGAGTTCAATTCCGATGCTGTCCTGTAAAGACTCTGTGTCCACCCCACTGAATGCTTCCCTGGGTGCTCCAGTTTCCTCCCATTGTCCAAAGACAGTTCTTTGGTCATTGTAAATTGTTCCATGATGGATGAAGTTTAATCAGGCTTGGCGGGGTCACTGGGTCAGCGTGGCTCAAAGGGCCAAGAGGGCTTACTCTGTGATGTATAAATAAATAAATAATCTTATGTCCCTTAAATAGACTTTGTAAACCAATGAACAGAACTGAGTACAGTGATCATCTGTGTGCTATTATCAGATGGGGAAATGGAGTTGAACGTTGGAAAATAAAGCCCCTGCAGCTTCCAGCTCACTGGCTGATGGAATATAACACTTTGGCTAAAAATTAAGACAACTAGTAATTCAACTGCCCCCCATGATGTGGTTCCTGGCCTCTCTCTCTCTCCCCCCAACAAACCAGTTACTTTCAACGTAGTATTATCCCCTAATCACTGTTTATTGCAAAGATCTGAACAAAAGGAGTGCATTGTTTTCTAAAGAGAAATTCCCTAAATGATCAAACCCTGAGATATTGTCAGAAGAGTGCTGGGAATGCTCAGTATGTCAGATGGCAGCTGTGGAGAGAGGAACAGCTTCAAGGCAATGACCTTACACCAGAACTGGAAAATGTGAGCAATAACAAGTCTTGAGGTGCAGAGAAACAATGGAAGGAAGCACAAAAGAGAGTGTTTCTGAGGGAGTACAAGACAGAAAAAGTATGTCAGGAAAGATGCTGTGTGAGGCAAAAGGTGTGGATTAATAGGATAAATGAAGATTTAAAGATGGCCTGGCTTTGAAATTTGATTTTTGCATTGGTGACATTATCCTCATCAGTAACAGTACTACTCTTGATTTCCTTTGATATTTCTCTTTATATGGTTAACTACTATTATTTAAAAAAAAATGTGAAGCAGGATTTGGGAAATAAAATCTGTTCACAATTCAACTTCCACTATTCTGCCCTCATTCAAGAGTTTTCCCCATTTTTTAAACTCCAGTCCAGGTGTAGTTGTAGTTTGAATGTGGTTTTATTGATCACCAATGAATTGCTGTGCACTAGGAGCTGAATAAAAAGACAGTGCTTCTGGCTGTTCTCGTAAGAGATGGATTCAAATATTGATTAAAATTCCTTTGACTCATAACAAGTTGCTTCTGATAAATGAATGAATAAGCATACAAGTGATTATAAAATGGCCGACCTGATGTCAAAGGTCAATTGCTTAGAAACACAGTAGTAAGGAATGAAAAACTGCTGTAAACTCACAAGTAAGCAATGATATCTAGTGGCTAGAAATAAAATGGCAAACCATATCAAGAAGGAACATGACATTCAGTAATAGTCTAAGGCCATCAAAGCAATTTGAGGATGGGAGATTTGGTTTCCATATGCAATTGCTGATCTCAGTATTGAATTCAAAAAACAGTTTTTTGGCCAGTTGGTAAATGAGCTGATTTTTATTTTGGGCAGTTTGTTCCTTCTGCCCGAGGGACAATCTGCTACAGAGCTCTGGACAGATCAGTGAGATGCTCATGGGGTAGTGTGAATATTGTCAGGTGATCTGCTACACCATATTGTGAAGGAAAAATATTCTCTAAACACACACACACACAGACTATGTAGGTAAATCAGATAGAAAGTGATGATGAGAGGCATTAATTGTGTGGTTAGTCAGAGGCTTTATCCCAGGGCTGAAATAGTTGCCACAAGACTTTGCCTTTGTCAAGGGCCGGTTGTGCCTTACGAGCCTGATTGCATTTTTTGAGGATGTGACTAAACACATTGATGAAAGAAGAGCACTTGATGTAGTGTATACAGATTTCAGCAAGACATTTCACAAGATATCTCATGCAAGGTTTATTGAGAAAGTAGGGCAGCATTAGATCCAAGGGGCATTGCTTTGTGGGTCCAGAAATGGCTTGAACACAGAAGGCAAAGAGTGGTTGCAGACAGCTCATAATTTGCATGGAGGTTATTCACCAGTGGAGTGCCTCAGAGATCTGTTCTGGGACCATTACTCTTCATGATTTTTATAAATGACCTGGACGAGGAAGTGGAGGGATGGGTTAGTAAGTTTGCTGATGACACCAAGGTTGGAGGTGTTGTGGATAGTGTGGAGGGCTGTCAGAGGTTTCAGCGGGACATTGACAGGATGCAAAACTGGGCTGAGAAGTGGCAGACAGAGTTCAACCTAGATAAATGTGAAGTGGTTCATTTTGGTAGATCAAATAAGATGGCAGAATGTAGTATTAATGGCAAGACTCTTGGCAGTGTGGAGGATCAGAGGGATCTTGGAGTCTGAGTCCATAGGACACACAAAGCAGCTGTGCAGGTGGACTCTGTGGTTAATAAGGCATATGGTGTATTGGCCTTCAACAATCGTGGAATTAAATTTAGGAGCCGAGAGGTAATGTTGCAGCTATATAGGACCCTGGTCAGACCCCACTTGGAGTACTGTGCTCAGTTCTGGTCACCTCACTACAGGAAAATGTGGAAGCCATAGAAAGGGTGCAGAGGAGATTTACAAGGATGTTGCCTGGATTGGGGAGCATGCCTTATGAGAATAGGTTGAGTGAACTTGGCCTTTACTCCTTGGAATGACAGAAGATGAGGTGACCTGATAGAGGTGTACAAGATGATGAGAGGCATTGATTGTGTGGATAGTCAGAGGCCTTTCCGCAGGGCTGAAATGGTTGCCACACGAAGACACAGGTGTAAGGTGCTGGGGAGTAGGTACAGAGAAGATGTCAGGGGTAAGTTTTTTTAATTCAGAGAGTGGCGAGTGTGTGAAATGGGCTGCTGGCAATGGATATGACAGAGTCTTTTAAGACACTTTTCGATAGGTACATGGAACTTAAATTAGAGGTAGGGACATTTTTAGCACAGCTTTCTGAGCTGAAAGGGCATGCATTGTGCTGTACTGTTTCTATGTTTGTAAATTGTAGCAATAAAAAGATAAAATTTCAAATCCAAACTCCTTATTATTATGTTCAAAGATGGTAAACACTAGTTTTCAGTAGCAGAGAATGTGAGGTATAAAACAAGATGATCCTTTCTGAATATTGTGCAGTAACCAGAGCAGAGGTTTGCTTTATGTGGAGAATCATTATTGTGTTGCAGCTGCGGTGGCTACAAAGGCCAACTCTGTGCTGTATCATAAATAAATGTTTATGTCTGTAACAGATATGGAATTTTTAGAAGTAATGTTGTATTTTCCAGAATCCAAGCTCAACATATCTCACAGAGGAGGCAACAATGAAACCCAGGTATGGACATGAAGTATAAATTGTCTGAATGCTGCAGAATGTTTAAAATTTGGGTTACATGGGAGCTTACAGATCATTCATCATCCCTAGTCTAGTATTCCTATTAGACACTAACCTACAAACCCCTCTCTCATTGAATCCCATTGGTGTATCTTTCTAGTTATTTGTCTTTGTTCTGCTCATCCAGCTTTTCCTAAAGTGTATCTATAATATTTTGCCTGACTGTTCAGGAAAGTAGCTCCAGTCTTTATCATTACTGAAGGGTGAAAAGTAAGATTGGTCCTTTCACTGCTGTTAGCGATGGAGTGTCTAATTGTGCAAATCTCTTTGAGGTCAATGACTTTTCAGTTCCCATTTTGTATACTCCGAGTCTCCAACTCTGTTGTGACGTCTGTAATAAAAAAAAAGGGTCAGATCAATTAAGAGTAACAAATTTAGAGATGACACAGTAATGTAGCAGTTACCGTCACACTATTACAGTATCAGTACCTTGGGCTCATTTACACTCCTGTCTGTAAGGTTTTATGTTCTCTCCATGACTGTGTGGGTTCCCTCTGAGTGCTCTGGTTTCCTCCCACTTTCCAAAGAGGTTAGTAAGTTAATCTGGTCACATGGGTTTAATTGTGTGATGCTGGCATGTTGGGCCAGAATGGCCTGTTTCTGTGCTGCATCTCTAAATAAGTTAATACCTGTTCTGTGCTGACCTCACCCAGCCACTTTCTCACTTGACACCCCCCCCCCAATCCTGACAACAGTATGAATAGTCTATTGACTCTTAGGTCTGTTATCAACAATCCTTGTTCATATTAATTAATATCCCAATTGATCTAATTTTTCCAAGTTGAATAATTAAGGTCAATATCATCAATGAGCTTTCTTAATCTCACAATTTCATCAGTTGCCTTTCACTTTCCCAAAGGCAACTGTAGGGCAGAGATTGTTGAAGGATTCTGCTCTGCCGTACATTTTCTCTTGTTGTCATTACTTTTCCTCCAAGAGCTGTACCCTCAGAGAAATGCGAGTTCCTCCTGTGTATCCTCCAGTCTCTGAATCCCACCACCAATGTCAGTAGCTTCAGCTGCCCAAATCCCACACACTGGATTTAACCCCATGAACACCTGCAATTCGGTCTTCTTAGCTTTTTTTCTTTAGAGATACAGCAGAGTCACAGGTCCTTCCATCCCACAAGCCACCCAATTATACCCATGTGACCAATTAACCTACTACAACAAACCATTTAGACTGTAGACCATAAAAGTATTGTAAATGGTCCAAATAATTCTCAAGTTCATTTTCAACCTATTCTCTGCTGAACCCTTGTGCAATTCTTTGGACTGGTTCAGTGTGTTGGTGTTGGAAAGCAACATGCTTTTGTTGTACAGTTAGTAGCGGGTTCTCACAGCCATTGAGTCATAAGCTGTTAAACACTCTGGAAAATTAAATTCTAGAAGCTGATTGAGAGGATCAGGGTTTATTTAAAGAAAGAAAACTAAGGGTGATCTGGTAGATGTTTGCAAGACTAGCCAATTGTTTTATAGGATAATGAAGGTTTTTCCTCTTACAGATCAGAAAAGAACTCGAGGCATAAACATCAGATAGTTATCTTTAAAATTTCCAGGAACAGAAGACCATAAAATCATATGGTATAGGAGCAGAATTAGGCCCTTTGGCCCATCAAGACTGCCCACCATTCAATCATGGCAGATTTATTTTCCTTCCGCCCTGTTTTCCTGCCTTCTCCCAGTAACCATTCACACCCTCACCTTTCACATTCATCAGACATAAAACAGATCTTGGAATTCATTTATCATTTCAGGAAATGGCCACATCAGAAGAAAACGTCGTTTACGCAGATCTACACCATGTTCGAAACAATGAGGCAGCTGCCCAGTCGGCCAACAATGAAAGTGGAATTGTGTATGCCAATGTGAAATTTAAAAGGAGATCAAGAGCAGTCCACTCCATTACTGATGAGGACAGTGTTACCTATGCAGATATCAAATTTCAAAGCCAACCGGCAAAGCCCAAATAGAAAGCTTTCTCTCCTAGTACACCAGAAGACTTGGAATAAGCTTGATAAAATAATATTTTGGATCGATTAAGGCAGAAGAGTTGCCCTCAGAGGCCACTTTATTAGGTACACTTGTTGATGCTTGTTAATGAAAATATCTAATCAGCCAATCATGTAGCACCAACTCAATGCATAAAAGCATGCATGTCAGCATGTTCTGCATTGAAAATATTATTCTGCACTGAAAATATTATTCTGCACACTGCTGTTGAAAGGCATGCTTATTTAAGTTACTGTCCGCTTCCTGTCAGCTTGAACCAGCCTGGCCATTGTCCTCTATCAGTTCTCTGGTTATTTAATCTTTCTTCAGGTTCTTCTGGGAGTCAGGAATGATGAGCATCTTAATTTTAATGATTGTTTATTTTAAAGTATGAACAAGCAAACAACTACAAAGCAAACTAAATAAAGAGCTGAGTAACAAAGTATGAGGTAAATGAACAGCAAAGAATGGAAAAGCTGAAAGATGGCACCTCTGAAAAGTCCATCACTTGTATAGCCAAGTAAAATTCCTTATAGAGAAAAAAATGGCTTAATACAATACACAATTAAAACAATTACCTCATATGGGTAATGTGCTAATATTCAGCCAGTGAAAAATGAGAAAGATGATAAACCATTAGTTTAACTGCTATATCATTTTCTGCCATGAGTGGGGACAAACCAACACATACAGTAAAATATACATGAATTTTTTAAAAGTACAAATCTTATAGAAAGCATTACTGAAAAATGCAGTGGTTTCCAACATCTCTGACCTCTCTCAGTAACAAGGCATTTGCACAAATAGAACTGCCACTCACCAGACCTTACTTTGTTAATCACTTATGTCACACTTCTTCTCCATTCCAATGTTTGGTCTGAACAACACCTGAACCTCTTGACCAGATCTGCAAGGTTTTATGCATCACATAGCTAGCACATGATTGGCTGATTAGGTATTTGCATCAATGAGCAGATGTACAGGTGTACATAATAAAGTGGCCACTGAGTGTTACTCGTTTGCTTTAATCTATCCAGATAATTACTTTCTCAATCTTAATCTGAGCTGCTTCTTCCACCCGAGCCCCTTTCCAGTTCCCTTTCATCAGCAAGTATAACCAATTGGCAATGTCTAAGTCATCTCTGTGTTACTGCCCATTACACCGCTGGCATTTGGGATACCAATGAAGGTCCTCCGTCTCTGATGTGTTCAAGGTTTCCTTCATCATGTCAGTAGCTTCCTCTCAGTTTTCACTATTGTTAGTCATGCAAATTCCAGGCTGAGAATCAGCAATACCATCACACTCGGATGCAGAAGGATTCTTCACTGCTGATTCTATAACTGTTTTGTTTGACCAGTCTGGGTTGTTAGCCCTGAGCTGAACCCTCGAATCTGGAGGACCGGTGGACCGCTCCTAGCCTGGCCTCTACGCTTTGACCTGTTTGGCAAGGGTTGCCCTACCAAGAGCCACAGCATAGTTCTCCAGCCAGCATAGTTCTCTGGGTCATTGGGGTGCACAAGCCTCCAAACCATGACAAAGTTATTGTCCTCTAGGAGGCTAGATCACCTCTATAAGTGCCAAAATGGTCTTGGTTCTCTTTCTGAGTTCTACAATATTCACTCAAGACACACCTTCCACAATCACTTCTTTCAACTATTTAAATGTTAACAGAGTGATTATCATGTTCCAATTATGCAGAGCCCTGGTAAGACTGCATCTGGACCATTTTGTACAAGTGTGGTTCTTTCCACCCGAGGAAGGATACACTTATGATGGATTGAGTACAGCAAAGTTTTCTCTGAAGGATTCTTGGGATTTTGAGTTTGTTATATAATGAGAGATAGCTGTATGAGACTGACTGGAAATCTACCCTCTCACCTTCTGAGGCAATTTCAGTGAAACAAAAAATATAGAATATAGATCATATCAGGGTATAACACAGGGCAAGTCCCTTTGGCTCACTCTGTCTGTGCTGAGCATTATTCCAATCTAACTAATCCCATCTGCCTGCACATGTTCTTACCTGACTATGTGTCTGTTTAAATAACTTCTCGATGTTGCTATTGTATCTGCTTGCATCACGTCCCTTGGTAAACCATTCCAGGCACTATTTATACTCCATGTGTATAAAAAAAAATGCATCCTACATCCCCTTCAAAGTTTTCTACTGCTCACCTAAATGTATGGTATTTTAAACTTTTACCCAGGGAATTATGACTATCTCCCCTGTCTGTGCCTTTCATAATTTTACTCTCTTCCAATAACTTGCCCCCTCAGGATCTGACACTCCAACTTTGTTCAAGTTCTCCATATAGCTATTACATTCTAATCCAGGCAAAACCATGGGTCACCTCAATTGTACCATCTCTGAAGCCTCCACATTCTTTCTATAGTGTGGAGACCAAAACTACACACAATTACTCCAAATATTGTCGAAGTTTTACACAGTTGCAACATGACTTGTCAACTTTCATCCTCAATGCTGGCAAGCAAGCCATACACCACCTTTACTGACCTGTTAACTCGCATCTTTACTTTCAGGAGCTGTGGACTTGCATGTCATGATCCCATTGTAGATCAGTGCTCCAAAGGGTCCTGCCAGTAACTACATAATTTTGTCTTGCATTTGACCTCCCAAAATGCAACACCTCATGCTTGTGTGATTTGAAGTCTATCTGCCTTTTCTCTTTCCAAACTCCCAGCTGATTTATATCCTGCTGTATCCTTCATCTCCATTCTTCACTATCCACAGCTCCTACAATTTTATTTTGTCTACAAAACTACCTATATTTTTATGCAAATCACTTATATCTATTACAAGCAACAGAGATCCAAGCGCTGAATCTCCCAGAGCTCCACTGGTCACAGGCTTCCAGTCAGATAATCACCCCTCCACCACGGCCTTAGTTGTCGGTCAACATGCCAACTTTGTTTCTAACTTACAAATTCAGTATCGATCCAGTATTACTTAATTTTCTGGACCAGCCATAATATGAGGGACCATGCAACTGGTTAACAAAAGACCATGTCTTTTGACCATCCACTGCACTCCCCTTATCAATCATTTTCTTCACTGCCATGTATTATCCAGGAGTTGTGAAGTTATCTAGATAATTGGAATTAATTAAACATGGGAACAAGGCTTCCTGAAATACAATGTAATCCAGATTGTCGAAGGGTTTTGAAACCAATCACTGAGTGTGAGAGGTTCTGATTCTAAAGCAACACACACAAAACGCTGGAGGAACAGGCAGCATCCATGGGAGTGGATGAAGAGTCGATGTTTAGTTCCAAGATTCTTCATCAGGAGTGGAAAGGAAGGGTGAAGATGCAAAATAAAAAGGAGGAGGAGGGGAAGGAAGATAGCTAGAAGGTGATTGCTGAAACCAGGTGAGTTTGAAAGACAAAAGCTGGAGATGAAGGGCTGGACTCTGATAGGAGAGGAGAGTGGACCATAGGAGGGGTCCCAGGGGGAGGTATAGACAGTTGAGGGGAAGAAGTGGGGAAGAAGAGTGAAGGGGAAAGGATTTTTATTTAACAGGATGGAGTAACCAATATTCATGCCATCAGGTTAGAGGTTAACCAGTGAAATATAAAGTGTAGCTCCTCCATCCTGAGGGTGGCCTCATCTGATTCTATACCACCCCAGTGTGAGACAATAGATCAATGGTGATATTAAGTTGTATTTAATTTAGCCTTCAGGATAAAATTATGGGAACCATTAAGTGGCCATCTCCTTAATTAACACAGTATTAAAGGCCTTTGTATAGACAGAGGGTCATAGTTCAACTCTGCAATAAAAGATATATATTTTGGGAGCCTGGTGTTTATGCTCAGAAGCTCTTGGATGTGCCATGAGACTATTAAAATTCAGATATGCTTTTCATTTGGGATGTTCTCCCATTGTAAATATGCAATTCTGCAAAAGTTGCCCGTCTATTTTCAAAAATTAAACATTAAGTAACAATAACTATTAAAATGCATTTAATCACTGATTGTTGTCTTTTTATTTATAAATTATAAAGCATCACTGTACTAAAGTTTGGAGAGAGCAGAAATAGATTCTCTAGTTCTGCTGTGTTGAATAAAGTTCTTTTGTATCTCACAAGTTCAGTTTCCATGTGGCTCAGTTCAGCATTCACAATGATCTCGTAGAGTTACAGAGCAATACAGCATGGGTAAAGACCTTTCAGCCCAGTCTGTCCATGCTGACCAGTGCCCATCCCAGCTGATCCCAATTCAGGAAGGGGAAATCAAATGAACACACACCAGTCCACAGTGAGGGATCAGCAGTGGAAAGGATGAGCAGTTGTTTCAACATTTCTGAAGATCTATTCTTGGCCCAACATATTGATGCAATTACAAGGGAGGCACAACAGCGGCATATTTCATTAGAAGTTTGAGGAGACCTGGTATGTCGTCGGAGATACTCACAGATTTCTACAGATGTACAGTGGAGAGCATTCTAACTGATTGCATCACTGTCTGATATGGAGGGATAATTGTACAGTATTGGAAAAATCTGCAGAAAGTTTAAACCCGGCCAACTCTATTGTGGGTACTATCTTCTCACAATCGAGGACACTTTCAAAAGGCGGTGCCTCAAAAAGGCAGCATCCATCATTGAGGGCCCTCTCCTCATTGCTACCATCAAGGAGAATGTACTCAAGCCTTAAATCAAACAATCAGTGTTTCAGAAGCAGCTTCAACCTGTCCAGCAGCAGATTGGTGAATGGACAGTGAACCCATGAACACTACAGTGCTATTTTTCCTCCTTTATGCACTACTTATTTAATTTAATTTAATTATTTTTCACACTTTCACAATACTTTTTGTAAATTTCAGTGCCCTGCCCCTCCATGTAGCTATCCAAGTGCCTCTTGTACCTGCCTCAATCACTTATTCTGGAAGACTCCACAACTCAAACCTGTGCTGCCTTGCTGTAATACCCACTCATGGTTAAGGCTTGGGGAGTATCCAGAGCTGGAGTCCCTATTCCAGTCCTACATTGAGTTCAATGCTGATTGGCAGCTTCTATGATGCCACTGGTGCCAAACTATTTATATCTGCCATTTCTTTGGAATTATTGGCTGTGTGGAGAAGGCGAGCCTACTACCTGGGCAACAGCTTACTCTATATTGTATTGGCTTGCTTATCATGTAGACTGCTGGGACACAGCATACAAGGTCAAGCGCGACAAACAGAGCACCACATATTATTTTTTAAAAATATTTCTCAGCTTAAACTGGTAAAATCTGAGGTATGGGGATAGCCAAGCACACGCACTTCTCAATTACTAAGAGCTTTCCAACTGTTCTAGCAGTGTTTAGTATTGTGGCTTTCTGAGGATTTACATAGATATTACTGTGCAACCTTAATCATTTAATGCTATTCTGTAGTACCTTTAGGATGATACCAGTTGTAGATTTTACTATCAGGCAATGTATATCCTGTTCATGTTCCCTAGTCTTTCAATTTCCTCTTTTAATTCAGCATATTTCTGCTGTTCTTCATTTATTAATTTCTCTAAGTTATGTGGGTTTGGAATAGCTATAACTACTAAATAAGTTGTTCTTACTTATTTATCTTGTTTTAGGGTTATTATAGATTGTCCTATCTGTAATAACAGATCAGTTGTAATTTGATTTGTGGTATTCTGACTCTAAAACAGGAGCAGGCTTGGATTTATGGTAAAGTGTGATTTCATTTCTGAATTTGTGTTTTAAAGGAAGATTCTGATGAATGATATTTGCCACTTGTTTGTGCCTATGTAAGTAAACAGATTGAGTTAAACTGCTACAGGATCCTGTAATGTGTTGGATTGTTTCTGTTCTTTCTTGTCATTATCTGTATTTATCATCTTGAATTTGTTAGTCTTTTATTATGTATTTTTGATATGTTTATATTATCATTTCTGCTTTTCTTTTTGTATTTACTTGTTGGTTCTTTGTCCATTTCTGTTGTACGTGGTTTTTCATTGATTCTATTGTGATTCATTCTGTTTACCCACAGGAAAATGAATCACAGGTTTTTTATGTGGTGACATGTATTTATTTTGATAACAAAGTTACTTTGAACTTTCCATACACTCACTACCCTTTGTATGAAAAAGTTGGCCCTCGGGTCTCTTTTAAATCTGCCCCTTCTCACCCCAAATCTATGGCCTTATCTTTGGAGTCCCCTACCCAGGGGTGAAATAAAACTGTTACCATCTACCTCATCTGTGTCTCCCTTAATCTTAAACACTTCTATAAGGTTACTCCTCATTTTCCTGCATTCCAAGGAAAACTGACCTAACCTGGCCAACCTCTCACTGTAACTCAATGCCCTTTTGTCCAGACAACATCCTTGTAAAAGTTCTCTGCACTATTTTGGTTTAACCATATATTTCATCTAGCAGGGTGATGAAAACTATAGACAATACTCCAAGCGTGGCTTCGACAACAAATGATGCAACTGCTATATAATATCCCAATTCCTGTACTTGGTGTCCTGACTGATGAAAGCCAGTGTGCTAAATATTTATTATATCTCCTCTGCATGGGTTTTAGTAAAATATGCACTTATACACCCAGGTTACTCTGCTGCATTACGTACCCTGGCACCAAATCAGATAGTGGGTTGACTTTCCAAACTGTATCATTTTTTTTAACAAAACTATATATAACTTTATTTGTAACACAAAGGTACAGGCAATCAATATTTACAAGACAGTAAGTATACTCAAGTTAAAATATGGTTCCTACCATCTATACCATGGGGAAAGCCACCGCTCATGGAAGTCCTCCAATGTGCCCACTGCAACAGCTGGACATGAACGTATCCACGGAAAAGGGGCCGGCAGTTGGCCTGGGCAGCACCCTCTGCCTTCCACCACCTAGATGCATTTTGGCCAAGATGAGGAACAAGCCCACCAGGAGATTCTCCTCCCGCCCGCCCCCTTCCAAACTGGGCGCTTATACATGTGGAGCGTGTGTCTAAAGTGCAGCTCGAAGGGGGGGCTGCAACATCTCACATTCTGTGTCTGCATGGTACACTGACTCCTTCTGCCCGCAGAGTGAAAACTGAACGGGGTGTCAGTGAACCTGCTTAAGAATTTGTTGTACAGTATTTCCCGATGCAACACCTTCCACCCCAGGTCCCCAATGTACAAGGAAAGCACCTGTACATAAAGAGACATTCACTGCGGACTTCCTCCGCTGCCAGATGGTGACCCGTGTTGCACGCTGTAAGGTCTCACTGTTAAGCCTAATGTAATGGCTTCTATGTAATGTTTTACTGCTAAGGAAATGGTTTCCCTGTTTGGGTTATGGCTAGAGATAACAGGGCTTTGGTATGCAGGGGTTAGCCAATAGGAAAATGTTGTTCTTCCTTGTGATTCTGGGAGACGGGTTTTTCGCGGTCTATTGTCAGGGAGTGGTGGAGGGAGAGGACCCGAATGGAGAGAGTCGGAAGACCACCGGATGTAGTGGACTGAGGAGCGAGGGTCTGAGGGCTGGCTATGCTCGGAGGAAGTCAATGGTTGATGGATATCCATATTAGTGAGCTCCAACAATGCACAATAGACATTTTTCCTTAAAATAAGCCCTTTTTTCTATTTTCTTTATTCAGATTATGATTTATAAAGTTCAATGTTAGTTGCATATTGTGTACTGCTTGACATTTTGCGGCGAAGATTTGTAACTGGGCAGTACATTACATAGCATCCACACAAACGAGATTTCTCAGTTTGGCGGGGCCAAGAGTTGTTTTCCCCTAGACAAACACATGCTGGCCAAGCCTAAGGGTTACACACAGACCACCAAGGCAAATCCAGTCAGCAGACGAATGCAGGGAAGTAAAAGGTGTGCAGGAGCAGCTCATACAAGAAGCACATTGGAGCGTCCAGGAATGCCATGGTGGGCAGCCCCATGAGACGACCAACATCCACACTTACATGTTTGAAATCCATTTGCCTCTCCTTAGTACAGCTCCTTAGCTGATTAAGATACTCCGGCAATCTACAACAACTTTCTCCAGTATCAGTAACATCTCTTAATGTTGTGCCCTCCACTGACTTACTTGTGTGTTTGCACCCAAACGATTGATATAAATAAATAAGGAATAACAAGGGCCTAGACACTGATACTTGTGGATTGACAAGAGTCGCAAACCTCCATTTCAAGAAACAGCCTTCAAACGCCAACTTCTGCTTCCTACCACAAGCCAATGTTGATTCTTCCTAGTTTTCTCTCCATGGATTCCAGATCAACCTCCATTATGGGGCCTTCTTGAAGACTGCACCCAAGGCTCTAAAAAATTGGCCAGGCATCACTCTCTCTGGGAAAATGATTGTGTGACTTACTCTTTATGTGCCCCTCATGGTTCTAAGCCTCTCCATAAGATCAGTAGAGTTCTATAAGGTCACTGAAGCAAAGAATATTTCATCTAAATATACAGCTTTACTCCTTCCTCAGCAGCAAGTTCCCCAAATGTGTTTGTTTGAATTCTTATTAAGGCAGATCCAGAATGATTATAAGTCAATAACTCCCCAAAAAGAGGGAGATAGTAAAGTACTTGGTGGAGAGAGCTTATGGCATTGGACCAGCACTGAGCATTCAACTATTCATGCTGCAAGTGTATAAGACTATGGTTAGGGCACACTTGTGGTTGGTGTGTAGATGTATTTGCTGCATCACAGGAAGGATGTGGAAACATTGGAGAGATTGTGGAGGAGGTTAACCAGAATGTTTCCTGTATTAGAAGACCATAAGACCAAGACATGGAAGCAGAATTAGACCTTTCTTCCCATAGAGTCTACTCCACCATTCAAACATTGCTTATTTCTCTCTTTTCTCTTATTTTCCTGTCTTCTCCCGGAAACTTTTGACACCCTTACTAATCAATCTCCACTTTAAATATATCCAATGACGTTGCCTCTAAACTGTTTCCATAACAGTGCTTGAATATCTGTAGACACTAAAGATGTCAGAAACTAGAGGTCATAGTACACTCCTGGAGGAACTCAGTGGGTCAAACAGCATTTGTCTGGGGGAGGGGAAAATGGCAACGGTTTGGGCCGGGACCCTGTATCAAGTGTGAGTGGAGAGGGAGATAGTGTAAATAGGAGAGGGGGAGGTGTCAGACTGGATCCACTTAGTGGTCAGGGACTGAGGAGGAGTGAAGCACGACAGGCAAATGGAATAGGGATGAAATAGGGTGCAGTTTGGAGGTGGGTGAGAGATGGAAGCAGATAAGGAGAAAAGGGGAATAGTGTGGAACCAGGTGGGGGAAGAATATGTCCTGCTGGAGAAATCTCCTGGAGGGTGTTAAGCATGAACATCAGTTTTACCATTCCTAGAATCTGATCTTACTCAACAGAGATCACTACAACAATTGATGTCATCGTCTTGCGATCAGAGATTTCTGTCCTGAAAGGCCTTTCTGATCCAGATGGAATTTTGACAGTCTGGTAGCTGTTCATTATCATTATCAATATGTGATGTTTTATTCCAGAAGTAATTAATACATTGTATTTAAATACTCAATGCACCTTACAGAAATTGAAATCATACCTGGATTTCAAGGCACTGAAGTGGCAACGACCACTGTTGCACCACCTTCTAACTACACATAGAAATACCTGAAAGGTACAAAATATAAACTTTTCATCAGAACCAGAGGGCACAGTTTCAGACATCATGAGTGGTTTCTATCTGCAGCTTATAAGATTGTATGTGAGGAACAAGTCAGGACATTGGCCTCAAGTGATCCTACCAGCCCCCGTCTCAACCCAAGAGTTCCCTGGAATCTGAGACAAATAAACATATACACAAGTCTGGAAGCCTCCCCAATGAAATACCTGGCATCATTGTGTACTTTTGAAAGGCTGATCATAATCTGAGGTAATTGAAAATTCAACACTGCGGCTCTCCCTCATGGAAGGTCAGCCTTGGGTTTCTGTTCAGGACTCTGGAGTGGGAAGTGAACCCACAATGTACTGACACAGGGGAGAGAGCACTGACACAGTAACAACACTGACTGCACTTCAGACCAAAATCATTGATGTGACCTGGACCTGATTTTACAGTCAAGTTCAAAAATATTTTTTACGTTAAGTTGTTCCTTTCCCCTCAAATCTGAAAATGCCTCCCTCAGTTTCAGGTGCATTGTGGGCAGACAAATATGTAAGAGGAGTTGAGGGAAGAGTGATCACAATCGATTGTCACTATGGAGCAAAGTACCGCTCACACACAAAGTATTGGTACCATGGATGGACTCAATAATGTTCAGTTTTATTGGAAACAAAAGGGCAACACAGATGGAGGGGAATTGTGTCAATCACAGATAACATGGAATGGAGAATATTTACTGTTACTATGGAGGATCTTCCCTCTGGAGATACAGGATGGTACAGCTGTGGAACTATAACAACAGGTCCTAATTTGATGATTAATGTACATCTACAAGTATCTGATGGTAGATTTCTCAGAGACTGATTTTGTACTTCCGACAAAATAAATGTCTCAGTAGAGGAGGCCATGGACTGAGAGGGAAGTAGAACTGAAATGGGTGGACACTGGGAGATCCAGGTTTTTTTCTGGTGAATGGAGCATAGGTGCTTGGCGAGGAGTCTCCCAATCTATGTCAGATCTCACCAATTTACATGAATTGGCACTGGGAGAACTGGATATGGTAGATGACCCAGCAAACCCATAGCTGGTAGGACTGTTTGGGGCCCTGAATGGTAGTGAGGGAGGGGGTGTAGGGGCAGATGTGGCACTTGTTTGCAATTCTAATTTGTCTGCATTATTTCATGTCCCTTCTCACTTTCACCATCAGTCATACGTCATTTATCATTTTTCACATCTATCCGCGTGGACTCCATCACAGTCTACCTTACAGTAGTGTCGACTTCCTTCAATTGTATCTCTTTATCATTGTCGCACCTCTGCAATTCACTATTTCCTTCTCTTCCTTTCCAAAATTTATTTTTACTTTGCAATTTCTGATTCACAATCCTCATTTTTCTGCAGTCATGTCCCAGTATTAGATCTGTAACTGATCATCAGAGGTTATTTTCCCTCTTTCTCTGTCGAACAATAATTTAGCCTTCTGATTGAACCCCCCCACCCCCTGCTCAGCTGCTTTACCTCACTCCACTCCACTAAGGTTACTGTGAAAACAGGAGGCAAATGTTTCAAACACGAAGCCACCTCATTTCCTCGAACTGATTCTACATCTCTTCCCCTTTGCTCAGTTTCATGATGTGGAAGGTGGGTCGTTGGCTGCTCTTCGCTCTGCTGATAATCGGCAGAGTTCAGTCACATGGTTCATAAGGGAAACTAAGGTAGGCTTATGGAGATCAGTGGCATCACTTTTAAATATACTGATCATTTGAAGAAAAGCTTTTAAATACATGAATCCTTTCTTACCCTATGGTCAATTTCAATTTTATGCAGTTGATATGGGTCGGTTTTGACACGGTCTCTCGTGCATAGAATGTATGGAATACTTGTTTCAGACAGAATTCCATTGTGAGTGGCCATCTGAAATAAAGCAGAGATCCCATTGTTGGAGAATCTGATGGGTTGACCATTGCCTTTTGCAGAGACGTGATGAATCTGATCCTCACTGCATGGTGGTCCAGGAGGTAAAGTGAAGACTCCCAGATTGCACTGACTGTGCTGGAATTTTGCATCAAGATCAAATATTCATTCTTCTGCACACTTTGTGCAGTGAAAATTAACCTCTCATCATTAAACTGTCGACTCCATGAAAATGAAAACCGAACAAGATAATATCGTCATCCTTCAAGTCAGTGACTTTGATTTTTGAATTCCTTTTCCAACATGTTACCCTCATTGATATCAATATAACAACAGTTTTAACTCTGCAATTGCCTCCTGATTTTCTGGGTATTTCCATTATCAGCAAATTTAATTTCAGATAGTCATATATTTATTTTTCGAGTTTAATTGTTATTCAACCATACATGAATACACAAGAATACAGCCCAATGAAACAGCGTTACTCTGTGGCTAAGGTGCAAAACACAGTACCATCATTCACACACAGCACAAAACTATATAACACATATAAGCTGCAAGCTCGTTTCAGAGATCAGTAAAATACAGTCACACAAGACACTGAATCCCACGAATGCTGCAAAGATCTGCAATATGGCTTGTCTGCTGCTGAGCGAACACTAGGGGGCAGCAATGACTTGGACTCCGTGCCAGTACATACCTCCAAGGGCAGGCACTGAGTCTAACGATTCTCTCCCGAGCGGCTGTAAACAAGCGACACAGCTTGGTGCTGAGTCCTTGCTACGACTGAGGCCACACAGTTTTCTCGCCATCTGCCAATAACTCAGTGATTCAGACTTGTAGCATTCCACTTTACCTATGTCCAACAGAGTCTTGCAATCTCAAGAAAGGCAACTAAGACAATCACCCACTGTTAAACTTCGCACACCTAATGCAGGCAACATCACGGTCCACACCAACTCCGGCTCCTTCAGTTTCTCCACCAATGAGCAACTCGCTGTTGGGGTAGACCTGGAGTACTTTAAGGTCTTATGACCCTGTAGCAGCCACAGCGATCGAGCGCGCCTCTATCTTATTTTGCTTTTGTCTGTTCTGAAATATTGATACACATGGACTGTTGTGATGAATTATTCAAAATGGGTATAACTGATGTCACTGCACCAAGTTGTTAAAGGACAAAGAGCAAACGAAAGTAATATGGGGAGCTGAATCAAATGAGTGACACACAATTTGTTGCAGTTTGTATTAGGCATCGGGGTTGAAATTCCAAACAGGAGATGCGTATCTCGAAGCCGTTGAGTGACTGTAACCGATTATTGTATAATACATCATCTTTATGTCAAAATAACAGGAGAACTCCGCTGTTGTAATCATGAAGTTAGAAAACATACACTACTGATGTGACATAATATCCTTCACCTGATATATGAGAAAGTGATGCAATATGACCAGAGTCTGTTTTGCCAATTGCTTTAAAGTGCAGGTGTACAGTTCTATCTAATAAACTGGACACTGAGTGTATTTGTATACATACCTAATATGCTGTACTGTTTTCCTCTAAAGAAATAACAAATACAGAATGATAGATCCCATGTACATTAAATTATTTTATTATTTTGCTATTTACACACAAAGTGAAATTAAGCTTTTACAAACACACATACAAAGACAGTGACAAAATTTCAGGCAAATATAAATCAATTATTTTCTCAGATTGCCTTAATTTTTACTCTACAGTGAAATCAAGAACAAACAGTTAAACTCAATGTATTCCCCAAAGTGTGTAAACATATGGCAACTGTTAATCTATACTGAAACTCTCCTCATAGTTCACCTTTTTTTAATTCATTTACGCAATGTGGGCATATCCAGCTAAGCCAGCATTTATTGTCCATCCCTAGTTGCCCTTGAGAAGTGGTGATGAGCTGCCTTCTTGAACTGCTGCAGTCTCCGAGGTGTGGGTACACCCACTGTGCTGTTAGGGAGGGAATTCCATGAGTTTGACCCAGCAACAATGAAAAAACGGTGATATGTGTCCAAGTCAGGATGGTGAGTGACTTAGAGGGGAATTTCCAAGTGGTGTTGTTCCCAGGTATCTGTTGTTCTCGCCCTACTAGATGGTAGTGGTTGTGGGTCTGGAAGGTGCTGCATTAGGAACATTGGTGTGTTGTTGCAGTGCATCGTGTAGATAGTACACACTGTGCAACTGTTTGTCAATGGCAGAGGGACTGGGTGCTTGTGGAAGGGGTACCAATCAAGTGGGCTGTCTTGTACTGGATGGTGTCGAGCTTCTTGAGTGTTGATGGAGCTGCACTCATCCAGCTGAGTGGTGAGTATTCCATTAGACTCCTGACCTGAGACTTGTAGATGGTGGACAGGCTTTAGGGAGTCAGGAGGTGAGTTACACATCGGAGGATTCCTAGGCTTTGACCTTTTGACCTGCTCTGGTAGCCACAGTGTTTATACGGCTAAACCAGTTCAGTTCCCTGTCAATGGTAACCTCCAGGATATTGATAGTAGGGGATTCAGTGATGCGGATGCCACTGAACACCAAGGGACGATGATTAGCTTCTCTCTTGTTGGAGAAGGTCATTGCTTGGCACTTGCGTGGCTCGAATGTTACTTGCCTCTTGTCAGCCCAAGCCTGGATATTGACCAGGTCCTGCTGCATTTGGGTATGAATTGCTTCACTATCTGAGGAGTTACGAATGGTGCAGAACATTGTGCAGTCATCTACGAACATCCCCACTTCTGACTTTATAACAGAAGGAAGGTCATTGATGAAGCAGCTGACGTTGTTTGGTTCTAGGGTACTTCCCCGAGGAACTCCTACGATGATGTCCTAATTACACAGCATGGACTGGATAGATCACACTTCAATTAACATCTAATGATCTAACCACGTGAACAGTGATATTGTGGATTTATAAACCCAAGAGATTCTGCAGATGTCAGAAATCCAGAGCAACACACACAAAATGCTGGAGGAGTTCAGCCAGTCAGGCAGCATCTATGGAACGGAAAAAGCAGTTGACGTTTCAAGCTGAGACCCTTCATCAGGACTGGATTATCAGGACAAGTTGTAGAATATTATTGAAAAAAAAAACTCCAGCCTTGCCCTTCTTTTATTCCCTATTCTGGCCTCTAACCTCTTCTCCACTGCCTTTCACCTCCCCCGGATCCTCTATTCCTATTGTCCACTTTCCTCCACTATCAGATATCTCCCTTCCTCTCCAGCTTATTATCGTTCCTACCCCACCTGGCTTCACCTGTCAACTTCTAGACATCCTCCTTTCCCTCCCTCCATATTTTTATTATGGCGTCTTCCCTCTTCCTGCCCAGTGTTAAAGAAGGGTTTCAGCCAGAAACATTGACTGCTTATTTATTACCATAGAGGCTGCCTGACCTGCTGAGTTCCTCCAATGTTTTGTGTATGTTTCTTTGAAAATCCAGCATCTGCAAAGTTTCTTGTGTTTATATATTGTGGAATTGGTAATTTTCATTAGCTGAGAAAGTGAGTGAAGGTATGCTGCGTTAGAGTTAATGGAGATTATAAGGGGAGAGTGTTATGTACCCCATAATGGGTTAAAAGGGATCAGCAGAAATGGACACACCTGGAGTCTGAGTTTTCTGTTATACACACTATTTTATCAGTAACTATGTGATATGTTTTGTTAGTGACTTTGATTTCCAAGATGGTGGTGTGACGCAGCTTGCAGCGGCCACTCTGGAGCTGATTATCTGTTATTTGTGAAGTGGGGTGCCGAGCGCAATCATAATCGATTGGAAATGGACATGGAGCATGGAGGAACATCGGGAAATCTCCAGGAAGACCTTCTTCGTTACTGCTGCTGCTGTGAGGTCCGGGACTCTGCTGGGAAGAAGAGGCCCCCAGTCCTCAGGGTCGTGTTGCTGATGGCCATTGGTGGGGCCGTCTTAATACGCTCAGCAGAGGATGGTGTTCGGAGAAGCTGTGCCGGAGGGGATGGTCGTTGGCTCGGAGTTTCGACGGACTCGGAGTCCGCTGCGGTCAGTTTGTTTTCAGTGTGTGCTGCGTCTGCGAGGCTGAGTCGGGCGGCACCGTGGAAGTCCATAGTGGGGTTATTCCCTTCTACCGCCAGCGTGGGATGACGAGTCTATCGGGGACCCTGGGGACTTGTGGAAACTGTGTGGTGTTTCTTTTGAACTTATCGTCTTTTAACAGCTTTGGACTATTTTTACTGTGCCCATGGTCTGTTTTTTTATCAATTATGCTATGTTTGCACTGTTGTAACTTTGTGGTTTTGTGCAGGTCTTGCAGCTTTAGTTTTTGGTCTTGTTTAGTCTGGTCGATTTGGAGCTCCTTTCCGGAAAACGTGCTAAGATGGTAGCGCGATATTAATATGCAGCAGCATCTCCGGACTCTGGATTGGGGATTGCCAAACGTTATGTGGATTTTCTGGTGTAGTCTGTTTTGTCATATGCTTTTGTGATATCATTCTGGAGGAACGTTGTCCCATTTTTTAACTGCATTGCATTTGTGGTTTCTAAATGACAATAAACTGAATCTGAATAAAGTAATATAAAACCAGATAAGGCAAACAGGTTAGCAGAGTATATGCATATATAAGTGAGTAAATAAAGGTCCCAAGCTTCTCCCAGCTCAGGTGATAAATGATACAGTTTTACGATGGTATAGGTAAGAAGTCAGTTCCATCTGGATATTGAATTGAGTAGTTTGAAGAGAGAGAGGAAGATGTTTTGTCTTCCCAGTGCCGATGCCGTTGAATCTACTACATCATCTTCCTGCTCCTGAAACTTATTAAAGTCACCGACTGTGACCACACCAAAAGAGGATGCTGTTTTCACGTGGTACAGCTATCAACCCAGGCAAGTGTTAAACACACCGATAGCTTTCCACCGGTCACCCCTTTGTCCACACTGCGAGGAAAACCTACCCTTGTCGTGGGCACACAAAGCTCACCCAGTGTCATCCGTGTGTCTCAGTGTATCTGAATGCAAAGCCAGTTGACCTTGTATATATTCCACAAGTGCTGAACACCAGCTGTCCATCATATAGCTTCGCCTTGCCGTTTCCAAGGCAACTCACGGGCTTTTGTTGCTCTCACTCTCATCTTTGAATTAGCACACACTCTCTGCTCTCTCTCTCTCTCTTTTTAAAGGAACAGTCGATATTTAATAATCCTTCAGATCTCATCACGAGAGATACTGTACATGTGACCTGTACAAATTCTGTCCTGTATCATTCTATGAGAAATACTTCAGCGACTCACACAGACCATTTCCTATCAAAATGGATTTAATTTGGCTCAAGAACAGAGCTGACGCAGATTTTACCACTGTATTAAAATCCATGTCATCACAATGCATGAATGTGTAATTCCAATCGGCTGTTTCCCCTCTAGCATTGAACTGAAGTAAAGTGACATCCCATCGTAGCTATTGAAATTACACTGACCAATGGAATATATTTCAGAAGAGGTGAGTTTAAACATTGCCTGAAAAGATCTGACACAGTCTTCAAAGGAAATGAAGCCATGTATTGCATGCTGAATTTGATTCCATGAAAAGCCCCTCCTACATCATGTCTGCTTCCTGCTTTGCTCTTTCCTCAGAGGCAGGTTCTGCAAAGCAGATTTGACTGAATTATCACCAAGGCAGATCCAGAAGGATGTGCAAATCTTGGAGTGCAGGTTTATAACTCTGTGAAGCTGGCAACATAGACAGATACAATGTTGGTGGTAAAACAGGCTTCAGTCAGGATATTAACTAAAAAGGTTATGAATGCATGTAGCAGCTGTATAAAACTTTGCTTAAGCCACATTTGGAGTATGTGCGTAGTTCTGGTTGCTGCATAACAGCAAGGATGCGGAGCCTTTCGAATGGCTGCAGAAGAGGTTTACCTGCTTATTTTCTAGATTAGGGTATATAACTTGTATGGAGTGCTTGTACAAACTAGGATTGTTTTCTCTGAAGACTGAGGAGACATCAGAGAGAAGTGTATGAAATTTTAAGCAGCTTAGACAGAGACGGCAGAGTCAAAGTATTTTTCTCCAGGATCTAATATGAGAGGAGAGATTGGTAAAACCTGAAGGAATATACTATTGAGAATTCTGCACATAGTTGTGCATGCCTGGAATACACTGCTAGGTTAGATAGTGGGAGAAGATGTGATGATGACATTTAAGAGGCAATTACTCACACACATGAATATGCTGGGATGGAGTGATAGGGAACATATCCAGGGAGATTTGATTAGCATATTTAGCATCATATTAAAGGCAGACCTTTTCCTGTTGTTTGACTGTTTCATGTTATATTAACTAAGCATAAGCATGATATAGAGTTTGTTAACTTCTCTGACCAATGGGAAGTATAGGCAGGCAGCCAGCATTTACAGCTTGTTCCTGCTTTCATATTCTGACTCTATGACTTTAGTTTGCAGCAAATGAAGAACATTACTGACATTCATAATACAAATTTTAGGTACCTGTGCAGAGGCAGAATTGACATTTACCTTGTGATTATCATGCAGACTCCTGATGATCAAAGGCCTCCCTGGTTTACATTGGAGAGTGCCTAACACAGGAATCCATTACCACTACAAGGGCAGCGGGATGAATAGGAGATACCGACCACATGAGGGAGGTAAGTGGAGCAATTTGTTTGATTTGGATAAGTTCAAATACGAGTTTAAATTGCTTCAAATCTGTACCTACTCTAACTTTTCTAAATTTAAATTTTTGACCAATTTATCATGATGAACAAGATTGTTCAACGTGACAGGCTCGGTGACTTTCAGAAATTTTGCTCTGCCTCTGTCAATAAGCTCTGGACCAACTACTACACCTCTGGGTTTAATTTAATTTCTCCTCCCTCCCCGCTGTTGAAACAGATGGGGGTGGTTGTTGATGGAGGCGGTTATTCCATTCATACTCAAAATAACACAACATATATTCGACAGGGGGTATCTAATAAAGCAGCCACTGGGTGGATGTCTGCAATCTTCTGCTACTGTAGCCCGTCCACTTCAAGGTTTGTCATGTTGTGCTTTCAGAGCTAAGCTTCTGAACACCATTGTTGTAACACGTGGTTATTTCAGTTACTGTCATGTTGAACCAGGCTGATCATTCTCTACTAATCTCTCTCATTATCAAGGCATTTTTCCCCCACAGAACCTGCCACTCACAAGATGTTTTTGTTTTATTGTTTGCACCATTCTCTGAACTGTTTTGGAACAGTTTTACCTATGGTTTCAGAGGACTCTTTTGTAACTCTGAAATCGACTACAACTCGAGCTGTTTAGTGTGCTATTTGCAGTAGATCAGCAGTTTCTGAGAGACTCAGACAACCCTATCTGGGACCTACAATCATTCCACAGCCAGAGTCACTTCAATCGTATTTCTTTCCCATTCTGTGGTTTGTTCTGAACAACAACAGAACATATTGATAATCTCCTTCCTCTTCCTCTCATTATTTTCTGCTCCTCGGTTAATTTCTCACTGTGAAACTCAATGACTCATGATTCGCTGATGCAAGAAAAAAGTCTTCTGGAGGAACCTGGGGAGTCAGAGAACAGAGTGGTCAACATTTTCAGATTAAGCCCCTACTTCACGACACCTCCAGCAATTTATTTTTGCTCCAGATGATAACATCTACTGTTGTTGGTGTCCAACAATGCAACTTTGTTCATCATTTCTCTCAGTCATTGGGAACTGTCTTTTATTTTTTTTAAATATAACTAAGAACTTTTCATTTCGTCACATATCACACTTCAGTTAGTTTGCTACAGTTCAAAATTGGACTTCCTGCTCCATTCTTCCTTATTTTGATTTGACCGTTATTTCCCCAATATCCACTCTCCTATTTACACAGTCTTCTTCCTCCACTCAGATTCTCTGCAGGGTTTCAACCCAAATCATTGTCAATTTCCTTCCCCCTGACAGATGCTGCTTGGCCCGTTGAGTTCCTCCAGGAGTTTTCAATGAACTGCAGTTTCCAATATCTTTGATCGCCAAACCAAAAACTGATGAAGAAAATGTCCGATGTTGGTTGTCACTCACTGAGTAGGAAACTAATTAGAAGAATTGAAACCCGCATTGTTTTCTTTGCAGAGACCAGGTCAGCAGGGTTTGGGCTGAGTTAGCAGAAGTTAGCAGAAGGAGGAATTAGCAGTAAATTTTCAAGTATGGTTTCATAGGACTGGGAAATTACAAATATCAATCAACACTTTAAGAAGGGAGGGAGACAAAAGCAGGAAATTATAGGCAAATTAGCCTGACTTCAGTGGTTGGTAAGATGTTAGAATCTATTAATAAGACCTGTATGGGTGTTCATAAATGATGGGTGCTGTTTTTGCTCGACAATGCCCCTTGTAAATATACCCAACAGTAAGTAGGGGCTTATCTATGATGACCTGGACTGTATTCACCACCTTTTGTGGGTTTTTCTGTTCATGGGCATTGGTTTTGTTATACCATACCATGATGAAACCAGTAAGAACGCTTTCCATAGTGCATCTATGGAACTTTGTCAAAGGTTTAGATGACATTTTGATTTTCACAAACTTCCAGGAAAATGGAGGCAGAAAATACACTCAGAGGCAGAGTGAAGTTAAGATGGTGCTAAATGGCGACTCCTTTGCTTGCATCTTTGGAAACAACTCTGTTTCCATCTTTAATAACTCTATTTGTCCCTTTTAGGGTTCTTTTGGCCCTGACTTGGAATTACATGCTGACTTTAATTCTTTGAGGGAATGGGACCATTTCATGACTGGCCATTGTTCAGCATGCCAAGGGTTCGGCCTGAGAGTCTGGCTCGGATTTGGAAGCCTAAGATCTTGGGGTACTAGAAATGGGTGGATCGAGGGTCAGTAGCACGTCAGGAGACCTGCGTCTCATCTGGGGAGTCAGGATATCAGCTCTGCGCCCAAAGACCCGGGATCTTTGAGACCTTTGGGATCAGAGCTTGGAAAATGCAATGAAACAGACTTTTAACATCGTAAACCAGCGGGTTGTTTGTTATGCCTCCCCACTCGCTGGGAAAAACAGAGACACCTTCTTCTCAATTATTATGTCAAATTTCAGATGAAACACAAAGCCTCTGGAGTAACTGAAAGTCTGTGTCTTTGCTGTTGTTTTGCTCGTGTTTGAGTGCTCGGTGGCAGGTGCCGATGCTTTTTTTTTGCCAGTCGGGGGAGGGGGATTGTTGCTTGCCGCCACTTACGTGCGGGAGGGGGGAGCTGGGGGGACATCGGGTTTCTAACATTTAACTGTTGTTCATTCTTTGGGGGCACTTCTCTGTTTTCATGGATGTTTGCGAAGAAAAAGCATTTCAGGATGTATATTTTATACATTTCTTTGACATTAAGTTGGACCTTTGAACCTTTGAAATAAGGACCCAGGACAGATCCAAGGAATTTAATGTTACTGACTCTTCCCACGTCTGACCCCTGATGAGAACTGGCTCATGGACCTCTGGATTCCACTTCCTATAGTCAATGATCAGATCTTTGAGTCTGCTGATGTTGAGTTAGACCATTCAGCAGTCTTCCTCCAACATGCTGATTGAACACATACAAATGCCGGAGGAACTCGACAAGTTAGGCAGCATCTATAGAAAGGAATAAGCAGTGGACGTTTCAATTGAACCTACTTTCAGGTCAGGGACCCTTCCTCAGATCCGGATTAAAAGTGGAAGAGTGTCAGTTGAGAAAACAGGTCTGGTCAGAGGAACGATGTGTCAGATGAAAGGTGACACAGTTCAGTCCTGTGTTAGGAACTCCTGATTTATGGAAACTTCTACCTATAAACAAGCCCCTGTTATGTTACTCAATTCAAAATTTGAATGTATGTACACATGTTTACACATGACATGAGGATTGTTGGTGTTGTGGATGGTACGGAAGGTTGTTGTAAGTTACGACAGGATAAAGACAGGGTGCAGTAGTGGGGTTGAAAAGTAGTAGATGGAGCTTAACACTGAAAAACGTGATGTGATGCATTTTGTACGATCGAACTTGAAGGCAGGTTACAAGGTCAATGGCAGGATTCTGAGCAATGTGGAGGAACAGAGGGATACTGGGGTCCAGGTCCATTACATTCTTCAAAATTACCGTGCTGGTTGAAAGTGTGGAAAAGAAGGTGTATGAGGTGTTGGAATTCACTACTCGAGGGAATTCAGTTCAAGAGCTGCAAGGTAATTTTACAGCTCTACAGAACTCTGGTTAGATCACACTTGGAGAATTGTGTTCAGTTTTGATTGCCTCATTGTAGGAAGGCTGTGGAAGCTTCAGGGAAGATGCAGAGGAGGTTTACCAAGATGCTGCTTGGATCAGAGAACATCTCTTATGAGGAAAAGTAAAAGTTGAGTCAGTCAGTGATCTTCTCTTTGGAGCAAAGGAGGGTGAGAGGAAATTTGGTAGAGAGGTGTAGAAGAAGTGTATAAGGCGTAGATTGAGTGGACAGATAGCACCTCTTTCTCATGGTGACAATGGCCAATACTAGAGAACGTCTATTAATGGTGGGTGAGTGGAGGGAAGCTTAAGGGAGATGCAAGAGGTAGTTTTTTTTTCTCTATATACATAGAGAGTGATGGATCCCTGGAACACCATGCAGACATGGTGGTAGAGGCTGATACAATAGGGATATTAAAGAGGCTCTCAAAAAGACATACACATGTATGTATGTAGATAAGTGTTATGGGCTCTGTAGGATGGAAAAATTTGATTGATCATGGAGTATAGATTAGCACAACACTGTGGGCTGAAGGGCTCTTACTGTGCTGTACTGCTCTATGTTCAAAGTTCCAACAAATAACAGAACTAGTTTTCTTTCTCTCTGATTTTCAGAAATATACTTTCTTGTCAGTTTTAAATACAGTTGATGCCTTTCACTACAATACCATGAAGGTATGGATACTGTATTGAATGATATTTGTTGTGTTTTCAGACATATGGGTAATGTTGATTTATAGGTATCTGTAAAAACAAACTCATTCATTACTCAGGGATGGTCAGTATGGAGATTGGTTAAGACTGATCTGATCAGTAAAACCCAGCCCACCAGTGAGCGCATCTACAAATGTGTACCGCCATAAGAGAGCAGAATCTATCATCAAGGACCCACATCATCCAGACATGATCTCTTCATGCTGCTGCCATCGGGAAGGAGGTACAGAAGACTCAGGTCCCAAACTACCAGGTTCAGGAACAATTCAGCCATCAGGCTCCTGAACCAGTGTGGATAATTTTACTCACTTCAATACTGAAGTACTAAACACAACCTCCAGGCTCATCTTCAAGGATTCTACAACTCATGTGCTTAGTGCTATATATTTACTTATTTATTGAATTTGCACAGTTTGTCTTCCTGTGCACATTGTTTCTCCATATTGTGTTGTTTTTCATTGATTCTGTTGTATTTCTTTGTTCTACTTTGAATGCCCTCAAGAAAATGAATCACAGGGTAGCATATGGTGACATAAATGTAATTTGATAATAAATTTATCATGACATTTTGGACTTCAATCAGGTGCATGATTACTGACCTTTCAAAATGCATTTTGAAGAAATGGAGTGAGAAAGACACAAACATGAATATTTCTAGTCACTATACCAAAGCCCTAAATGAGAATGATCAATGTAAATAAAAGTTGGGTGCTGAATAAAATGAGTGAGCTGAAAATTATTGCAGCTTGCATCGGTCATCAGGGCACGAATCTGCAAGATAGAAGGTGTAACTTTTCTCAGTACTAATCTGTGACTGTAACCCATGAATGTATAATAAAGGGTCTTGGAAATGAGACAAGGTGAACTGCATGATTGTCTTATAATCAAGGTAGTTTATGCTGACATCATACGGCACGTTGATAAATTTAATGTGAATTTTGAACTTTGAAATGCCCCACTCACTAGGAGGAATATCTCAAAATATTCTTCTTTATCATTCTTTAGCAGTAACTCCAGAGTCTGGTTGGAGCTCTTGAGCTCTTCAGCCCAGGGTTATCTGTTGGGTGTTGATTAGCTGCAGGTAATTCCAGATGCAGTCGTCCCACTTGTGAATCTGGACCTAATAAACCTGAGCTTGTAATGGTCTGAGGGAAGGAGCTTGCTTTTGTTTTTCTCTCTGCTGCAAACAAAAAATTGCATCAGATGGCAATGTATATAAATCCAATTCTGATTCTGAACCAGGACATCACAAAGCAATTCTCAAAAAATGTAGTTAGAACTTCTGTGCCCTTCTACTTGACTTAAAAAACTGAATTCAGGGAAGTTCCAGTGGATGCCTCATGAAAACAAACTATTCCACCCTCTTCCTGCATTGCTCCGTCACGTAAGACCATAATACAAAAAGACATAGGAACATAAACAGGCCGTTCAGCTATTCACTCTGCTCCACCATTCAATACTGACAGATTTATTATCCCCCTCAACCACATTCTTATTGAAACCTTTGACAACCTTACCAATCAAAAACCATTTCAAACTAGATTACATAGCCTCCATAGCTGCCTATGGCAGTGAATTTCCACAGATTCACCATCATATGGCTAAAAAAACTCCTCCTCATCTCTCACCTAAAGGGACATCCTTGTATTCTGAGGCGATACCCTCTGGTCAGAGCCTCCCCACTATAGGAAACATCTTCTCCACATACACTCCATTGAGTTTCTAGGCCCTTCACTATTCAACAGATTTCGATAAAATTTCCCCATCGTTCTACTGAACTCCAGCAAGTACTGGCCCAGAGCCATCAAACAATTTTTACTTGTTAACCCTTTCATTCCTGGGATCATTCTTGTGAACCCCCTCTGGACCCTTTCTAATTATAACTCATCCTTCAATAGATAAGGGGCCCAAGTATGGTCTCCATTTTCCCAGTGCAATCTGACTAATACCTTATGAAGCTTCAGTTCTTGGATATCTTCTCAACAATAAATGAGAAAAGTTTTACAGTCCCATCATTATGTACATGACTGCGATTAGGTTTAAATACAATGGCTAAGTGGCCTTTTCACTTTTCTTTGCCAAACTGTTATTGTTGTTCAGTGATCTAGTTGCTGAAACAAAACTGCTTTGCTGAAGATGTTTTGCATCTCTGCACTTGTTCTCATCAGCATATTGAACCATGGTTACTAAGAAGTTTTCCAAGAAGTGATGGGCCAATGCAGGAAGAGACCAGAACATCTGCCAGTGTGTAGCATCCACTGGCACTTCTCATATTCTGTTTGTTAAGACAATTAAAGAAGACAGAAGTTCTACCCACATCAATGCTTACTTTTTGCATTTTGAAGGACATATGTCTGACTGGGCAACAATAATTTCCTTCTGGATAAATAAAGATTTATCTTCCCTTATCCTTCACCGAGGGTGAACATTACATAGATCACAGCAGTGGCTGATACGATAGAGTCATTCTATACAATGCATGGTATTTAAGCAGATATAAACTCACTGCACTGTTTTCCCCAAAAACAAATTTAACAAAACCAAAGTTCAAAAAGCTCCACATGTATACAGAATTATTTTATCATTTATCTATTTGCATACAATGTGGAGTTAAGTGTTTATAAACAATTGAAAAGTCAGCAACAAAAAATCATGGTAATATAAATCAGCCAGATTCTTGGATCACCTCAATTCTCAAACTACAATGAAATCAAAACCGACACAAGCAAAATGCTGGAGAAACTCAGCAGACAGCATCTGTAGATATGAATACATTGTCGAGGTATCAGGCTGTGACTCTTAGTTTACCTCTTCTCCACTGCCTGTTACTTCCCATGGCTCCCCTCCTTCTTCCTTTTCTCCTATGGTCCACTCTCCTCTCTTATCAGATTCCTTCTTCTCCAGCCCTGGACCTTTCCCACCCACCTGGCTTCACCCATCACCTTCCAGCTAGCCTCCTTCCCTTGCTCCCACCTTTTTATTCCAAAACATTCCTCCTTCCTTCTCAGTCCTGAAGAAGGGTCTTGTCCCGAAATGTCAACTGTCATTTACATAGATGACGAGTTTCTCCAGCATTTTCTGTGTGTTGATTTCCAGCAAATATAGATTTTCTTGTGTTTACAATTAAATCAGGGTTGAACAATTAACTTTTGTAGTTAAAGTTCAAGATGGCACCGATAAGAGGTGACTCTGCATACAGCTCCAATGGGATTCATCAAATATTCCCATTTTGGACTGCTACAGCTAATCACACTTTAAGTATATCCAATAACTTGGCCTCCACAGCGGTCTGTGGCAGTGAATTCCACAGATTTACCACTCTATGTCTCAAAAAATTCTTCCTCATCTCTGTTCTAAAGGACCATCCTTGTACTGTCAGGCTGTGCACTCTGGTCCTAGACTCCCCTACTATAGGAAACATTCACTCCACATTCTCTTTATATAGGCCTTTCAATGAGATCGTCTCCCATCCTTCTAATCTCCAGTGAGTACAGGCCATTAAATGATCTCCTGGTCTGGACTAGGGGTGACATAACTTCCCTCTCACATTCACAACAACCAGCTTGGGTTCTTTCCCTTTCCACCATTAACTTTTCATCATGAATACTTTCTACCATGACTCAACACAGCTAACGTCTTAAAACAAGCAAGAAACTAAAACTTTTGGAGGAACTCTGGGAGTCATGTGGGATCTGCAGAGGCAGAGTGGTCAACATTTCAGATGAATCCCCTGCTTCACGACACCGCCAGCCATTTATTTTTGCTTCAGATTAGAACATTTACTGTCACTTCTGACCAATATTTTAACACTTCTCACAATTTCATTTGGTCTTTGGGAATTGTTTCTGTATTGCTAAGTATAAGAAAAATCATGTCAGATTGTCATATACCACACACTGTGGTTTTTTGAACAAACTTCCTGCTGCCTTCTTCCTCATTTTTATTTCACAGTCATTTCTCTCTGAGGACAGACAGGTCCTGGCTGAGTATCTGTGAATAAAATGATGTGGACTTCGATTATTCTGATTGGTTTCCTACCTGGTGAGTGACAACCTGCGCTGGACATTCTTTAATCAATGTTTCTTTGGGGGCCATACACCATTTCCAGAAGAGTACTTGAATATCTGTAGACACTAAAGATGTTAGAAACTGGAGTTCAGAGAAACTCCTGGGGAGGAACTCAGCAGTTCAAGCAGCATCTGTCAGGGGAAGGGGAAATGTCAATGGTTTGGGCCGAGACCCTTCATCAGGTGTGAGTGGAGAGGGAGATAGTGTAAATAGGAGAGGCGAAGGTGTGAGACTGGGTTCACTCGGTGGACGGGGACTGAGGAGGGGTGAAGCACGACAGATAAATGGAATGGAGAGGAAAAGGGGTGGAATTTGTTGATGGCAGAGTGGGAAAGCAGATAAGGAGAAAAGGGGAATCAGGTGGAGCCAGGTGGGGAGAGAATATGTCTAGGTGGAGAAATTTTCCGAAGGCTGTTGAGCAAGAACATCAAGTCTACCATTGCTGGAATCTTATCTCACTCTGCAGGGATCACTATGACAGTCAATGTTATAGCCTTAAAATCAGTCCTTCCTGGACCATTTCAGTGGAGCAATTGGTAAAGAACATTACTAGAGCAGTATTCAAAGATAAGCCAGGGTGTGTAGGGATGAGAGATTTCTGATTTCTGATTGGAATTGCCTTTCCGATCCAGAAAGGATTTTGACAGTCTGGTAGCTGATCTTTATCATTACTGATGTTGATTTTAATTCTAAAAGTAATTAATAAATTATCTTTAAACTCCCAATGTATTGTTACAGAAATAGAAATCACACCTAGATTTCTAGGCACTAAAGTGGTAACGACCACTTTCTAACTGCACATAGAAACACTTGACAAATGCAAGATGTAAAATTTCCATCAGAACCAGAAGACACAGTTTCAGACATCAGGAGGGATTTCTTTCTGAAGATGTGTCTGTTAGTCGAGGATGTCAGGAAATTGGCCACATGCAGAGCATTGAAGCATAACCACAAATGGTCCTACCGGTCCCCATCTCAACCTCAGAGTTTCCTGAATTCCGAGACACACACACATGAGCATCCCAAATGAACTCTCTGGGAGCTTAGTGTACATTTGAAAGGGTGACATGGTCTGAGGTAATTGATAAACCACATTGTGGCTCTCCTTCAGTTCGGCACTAGAAATTCAGCCCAGGGTTTCTGCTCAGAACTCTACAGTAGGAATTTAATGTACTGACACAGTAACAGAACTGACTGCACTTCAGACCAGAATCATTGGCTGTGCTGTCATGGACCACAAGCTGGACATGACCTGGACCTACTTTACCCTTATGTTCAAAGTTATTTGTTTGCATTAAGTTGTTGCTTTCTGCTGAAATCTGAAAATGCCTCCCTCAGTTTCAGGTGCATTGTGGGCAGACAAATCTGTAAGAGGAGTTGTGGGAAGAGCGATCACGATCGATTGTCACTATGAAGAAAAGTACAGCTCGCACACAAAGTATTGGTGCCATGGATGGACTCATCAATGTTCAGTTTTAGTGGAAACTAAAGGGCAACACAGACAGAGGGGACGAATGTCAATCACAGATAACCCGGAACAGGGAATATTTACTGTTACTATGGAGGATCTTCGCTCTGGAGATACAGGATGGTACAGCTGTGGAATTTCAACACCAGGTTCCGATCTGATGTTTCATTTACATCTACAAATATCTGAGGGTAGGTTTCTCAGTGATTGATTTTGTGCCTTCAGTGAAATAAATGTCTCATCCATGTTTCCTCTGGGAATGTTCGGAGCATTAGATGTCTCAAGGAGTGACGATGTGCTGGTATCGGGGGCAAGCTTGTTGAATGGAGAAATGCTCATTTCATAGATGTGTCTGAAGAACAGCAATCTGCTCCTCCTCCTCCTGCTCAGCCTCTGCACATATTCAAAACCTTTATCCAGACTCTGTCCATCCCTCACTATTTCTGCATTAGTATCAGTGCCAAATGTTCCCCTCTCTAAGGCAGGTCACTAAACCAGGTCACAATTTCATTTCTGTCTGAAAGCCAACTTGACAGATATCCCACAAGTTGCTTCCTGTAAACATTCAGTGGGCACTTCATTTGGTTACTCTTATATCAGATAAAGTGGCCACAAAGCATATGTCCATGGTCTTCTGCTGCTGTGATGATTCACTTCAAGCTTTGATGTGTTGTGTGTTCAGATGCTCTTCCGCACAACACTGTCATAATGTGTGGTTATTTGAATTCCTGTCAGGCCATTCTCCTCTGACCTTTCTGATTGACAAGGCATTTTTGTTCACAGAATTGCTGCTCACTAGATATTTCTTGTTTTTCACACCATTCTGAAGACTGCTGTACATGAAAATCCCCGGATATCAACAGTTTCTGAGGTACTCAAACTGCCCCGTCTGACTCCAACTATCATTGCACTGTCAAAGTCACTCAGATCACATTTCCTCCCCATCTGATACTTGCTCTGAACAACAACAGAATCTCTTGACTATAGGCACTATATCTGATGGTAGGTTTCTCAGTGATTAACTTTGTGCTTTCAATGAAATAAATTTCTCATCCATGTTTCCTCTGGGAAGGGTCAGAACATGAGAACTCCTGGAGAGTGACACTGTGCCGATCCCAGGCTGAGCTTGTTGAATGGAGAAATGCCCATCTTGTGGATGTGTCTGAAGAACAGCAGTCTCCTTCTCCTTCTGCTCTGCCTCAGCACAGTTTAAAAGATCTTTGTCCAGAAGCTGTCCATCCCTCACAATCTTTGTATTAATATCACTGTCAAATACCATCTATAAATTTGCTGATGATACAACCATTGTTGGTAGAATCTCAGATGAAGATGAGAGGGTGTATAGGAGTGGGATATGCCAACTGGACAGCAACAAACTTGCACACAACGTCAGTAAGACGAAAGAGCTGATTGTGGAATTCAGGAACAGATTGTGAACTTCAAGAACACATACCAATCCTCATAGAGGGATCTGAAGTGGAGAGAGTGAGCAATTGAAGCTCCTGGGTGTGTAGATCTCAGATACCTAACCTGGTTCCTGTTGACCCAGTTATAAAGAAGGCAAGTCTGTGAATATACTTCGTTAGGAGTTTGAAGGGATTTGGTATGTCAACAAATACAATCAGAAACTTCTATAGATGTAACGTGGAGAGCATTCTGACAGGCTGCATCACTGTCTGGTATGCTGGTGGTTGGGGAGGGGGGGCCACTGCACAGGACTGAAAGAAGCTGCAGAGGGCTGTAAATTTAGTTGGCTCCATCATGGATACTAGCTTACTAAGTACCCAGGACATCTTCAAGGAGTGGCGTCTCAGAAAGGCAGCGTCCACGATTAAGAATCCCTAGCACCCAGGGCATGCCCTTTTCTCACTGTTACCATCAGGGAGGAGGTACAGAAGCCTGAAGACACACACTCAGTGATTCAGGAAGAGCTTCTTCCCCTCTGCCATCTGATTCCTAAATAGACATTGAACCCATGAACACCACAACACTTTAATATATATTATTTCTGTTTGTTGCACAATTTTTAACCTATTCAATATATGTGTACTGTAATGGATTTACTATTTATTATTATTTTATTCTTTTTTGCTTCTTCTATATTATGTATTGCATTTAAATGCTTTTGCTAAATTAACAAATTTCACAACACATGCCAGTGATAATAAACCTGATTCTGATTCTGAAATGTTTCCCTTTATACAGCAGGTCATTTTCTCCTGATAGCCATCAAACATGTGACAGATATCTCACAAGTTGCTATATTTAACTACTCTGTGGCCACTTTATTAGGTACCTCCTATAACTAATAAATTGGCCAAGGAGTATGTTCATGGTTTTCGGCAGCTGTGGCCCATTCACTTCAAGCTTTAATGTGTTGTGTGTTCAGATGCTCTTCTGCATACAGTAACTGTCATAACACATGTTTGTTTGAATTTCTGTCATCTTTCTGTCAGCCTGAAACTATCTAGCCATTCTCCTCTATCCACTCTCATTGACAGGGTATTTTAGCTCACGGAATTGCCGCTCACTGGATACTCTTTGCAACATTCTCTGTAAACTCTGCAGACTATGCATGAATATTCCAGGAGATCAACAATTTCCGAGATACTCAAACCTCCCTGTCTTGCACCGACTATATTCCATGGTCAAAATCACTAAGATCACATTTTCTCCCCATTCTGATGTTTGGACTAAACAACAGCTGAACCTTTTGAGTATGTCTGCATGATTTTATGTACTGCATTGCTGCTAGGTGATTGACTAATTAGATATTTGCATTAACAAGCAGGTGAGCAGGTGTCCCTAATAAAGTGGCAAAAGAGTGTTTGATTTTCAGATATTCATTCAGTGTCTGATTGTTGAGTTCCTTCCCACAGAACCTGCGTCTGTTCCCGTGCTTCAATATCTGTCACCAGCAAGTATCTCCCATCTCGGTGGCTCCGTGTTAGTGTCCTGCGAGTCTCTCCAGGGATCCCTTCCCATTCAGTACACTTGGCATGAAAAACACTCATCTGGGGATCAAATGATCTCAGACACCAATGAACTGGTTCTACCCTGTCAATCCTTAGACCTTCAAGCCCATCGATATTACTGCAAAGCCTCGAATAGACTTGGAATAACATCCAGTGGAATGCTAAACGTGACAATCTTCAGCAACACAAAGATCTGCAGTAACGTGACAGAAATCAATGACACTAGTAAGTTCTCCTTTCAAGGGAGGATACATTTAAATATTTCTTTATGTTACTCTGTTACTGTTGCTCTTATACTTTTGGTGAGGGTAAGGAATTTATTTGCATTTGTAGAAGCTACACATTGCAGCCTCCATGGGGTAGATCAAAGTGTAGTCAACAGTTAACTCTCTGACTTTTCCTGGAAAGTTTGGAATGTCTTAAACATAGTTGGACTTGCAGCTCCAGGCAGATTGGGGACATTCAATTCATAACTTCTGGTTTTTGCATTGAAGATACTAGAATGAGTGTTGAGTCATGAGACAGTGACACTGTCATAAGAGGAAAAGGAAGGACACATAATATAACAAGAATTTGTGGGAAGTTAGAGAATTGGTGAACTTTAAAAAAACCCAACAGAATACAACATGAAAAGCCAAAAGGAGAGAAAAGATTAAATATAAAGAGAAAATGGCCAATAATATAAAAGAGGAGACCAGAAGATTTTCAGATATATTAGGTATAAGAGAGAAGCAAGAGCGGATATCAGATCACTGGATAATGAAGCTGGAGACAGAGTAATGGGGTACAAAGAAATGGAGGAATCACTTAATAAGCATCTTACATAAGCAGTTTGACAGAAATTCAGTATTGTCAAGGGGCAGGAGTGAGTGCAGTTCCGCTTACTAAGGAGAAGATGCTTGGGAAGCTGGGAGGTCTGGAGGTAGATAAGTCACCTGGCCCAGGTGGACTACACCCCAGGGTTCTTAAAGAGGAAGCTGAAGAAATTGTGGAGGCATTAGCAGTGATCTGTAAAGAATAGCTGGATTCTGGGTTGGTTCTGTGGGACTGGAAAATTGGGAATGTCACTGCACTCTTTCAGATGAGAGGGAGACAAATGAGAGGGAATTATAGACCAGTTAACTTGACTTCAGTGGTTCAGAAGATGTTGGAACCCATTATTAAGGATGAGTTTTCAAGACACTTGAAGGCGCATGATAAAATATGGTTTTCTTATGGGGAAATATTGCCTTGAAAAACCTGGTGGAATTTTTTGAAGAAATAACAGGCAGGGTAGACAAAGAAACATCTTGGATTTTTAGACGGCCTTTCACAAGGTGCCACACATGAGGCTACTAAAGCCAATAAAAAGCCATGGCATTAATGAAAAGTTTGGAGCATCGATAGAAGATTGGGAGATAGGCTGGAGAAAAAGAGTGTGAACAAAGGGCCCCTTTCTATTTGCCTGTCGGTGACTCGTGGTGTTCCACGTGGTCTGTGTTGTGACTGCTTGTTTTCACATTTCATGTCAATGATGACGATGGTATTGATAGCTTTCTGGCCAAGTCTGGGTACAACAAAGGCAAAGTCAAAGTTTGCACAGTTTGTTGTCCATTGATCCTGCTTAAAGTTAATGTTCTATAGATTTGTTAAGTATGCCTGAAGTAAAAGAATGTCAGGGTTGTATGTCGTTGCATGTATGTACTCTGATAATAAATTTTTACTTTGACTTTGACATTGAATAAGGGGGATCTCATTGAAACCCATGGAATATTGAAAAGCCTAGATAGAATGGGTACAGAGAGGATGTGTCCTGTAGCGGGGGAGACCAAGACCATATGCCACACCCTCAGATTACAACAACGTCTCTTTAATTTAATTACTTACTGATAGAGTGGAGAGAAGGCACTTTCGGCATTCGAGCCACAACGTCTGATCAACCCTTGACAGAACTGGAACACGCCCACCTAATCACAGGACAATTTGCAATGACCAATTAGCCTGCACAGCACATCTCTGGACTGTGGGAGGAATTGAGGGTTCCCAGGGAAGCTCAGCATGTTCTACGAGGAAGACGTGCAGACTCCTTACATTACATCAGAGATGAGGAGGACTTTTTTTAGTCAGAGGGTGGTGATTCTATGGTTATTGAGGCCAATTCATTTGGTATATTTATACTGGAGCTTGATCATTTTCTGATTAGTAAGGGCATGAAAGGTTACAAGGAGAAGGCAGAAGTTTGGGATTGAGAGCGATAATATATCAGCCATGATGGAATGGTGGAGCAGACTGTATGGAGCAAATGGCCTAATTCTTCTCCAATATCTTATAGTTATCATTAGCTTGAGAATTTCCTGAGCAGCCCAGGTAAATTAGAGATGGCTAAAACTGAGTTTCTGGTTGCTGTTTAAAATACCTCACTCACTTTGAGATATGAGAAGGGAATCCATTCCTTCTTTTTGGGTTTATGTATGGATATGAACAAGGTTACTGCATTTCATGATTGTAAACAGGATAATAAACCTTCAAAATCCACGTAAAATACTACAGCAATGCCTGTCGTAGGTGAGTGGTGGCTGGTAGGCAGCTCGCTACTCTGGAAGTTTTACTCACCGCTGTGCTGAACTGAGGCTGTGGCCTGCAACTAACGGGCATCTCAATCATCTGCACCAATGATTGGCTTTGTGTCTATGACTCACTTTCATGAATTTCACTTCTAAATGTAGTTTGCTCACTTTTCAGGTTTACACGGTTTTTCTTCTGCAATTTTTGTGTTTGACAGTTTATTTTTAAATGGGTTCTATTCCGTTTCTTTGCTGTATGGCTGCTTGTAAAGGGATGAATCTCAAGGATGTATATGGCACACATACTTTGATAATCAATGCACTTTGAACTTTGAGCTTGATGTGGATTCTGATTGGCTATAATTCCATAAGCTGTCAAACAGATACAATGAAATAGAACTCTAAATTTAACCTTTCAAAAGTGTGATCCAGTTTAGAGAGGATGCTGCAGAGTCACAGAGTTATAGGTTATGGAAACAGGAGCTTCGGCCCAAGGCGTCCATGCTGACCTCAGTGTCTTCCTGAGCTTCGCACATTTCCCTGCATTTGGTTGGTATCCTTCTAAAGCTTTCCTGTCCATGAACTTGTCCAAATTTACTTTAAATAGTGTATGTGTACCTACCCCTAGCCTTTCCTCTGGCAGCCTTTTCCATGTACACACTATTCTGTGTGGGGAACACTGCCAGTCCAGGCCCTCTAGTTTTTAATTTCCCTAATTTGGGATAAACACTGTGACCATCTACCACATGTTTCTCCTTCTTAATTTGTAAACCTCTATAATTCACTCCTCAGCCACTCTCGCTTCAGGAAAAATAGTTCCAGCCTATCTGTAACAAAGAACAATACAGTGCAGTACAGGCCATTCGGCCCACAATGTTATGCTGGCCCTTAAACCCTGACCCCGCCATATTGCCCTCCACCTTAAGTTCCTCCATATACCGATCTATAGTCTCTTAAATTTCATTCATTTATCTGCCTCCACCACTGACTCAGGCAGTGCATTCCACGCACCAACCACTCTCTGCGTAAAAAAACCTTCCTCTAATATCCCCCTTGAAATTTCGTCCCCTTACCTTAAAGCCATGTCCTCTTGTACTGAGCAGTGGTGCCCTGGGGAAGAGGCGCTGGCTGTCCACTCTATCTACTCCTCTTAATATCTTGTACACCTCTATCATGTCTCCTCTCATCCTCCTTCTCTCCAGAGATTAAAGCTCTAGCTCCCTTAATCTCTGATCATAATGCATACTCTCAAAACCAGGCAGCATCCTGGTAAATCTCCTCTGTACCCTTTCCAATGCTTCCACATCCTTCTTATAGTAAGGCGACCAGAACTGGACACAGTACTCCAAGTGCGGCCTAATCGGAGTTTTATAGAGCTGCATCGTTACCCTGCGACTCTTAAACTCTATCCCACGACTTATGAAAGCTAACACTCCATAACTACCCTATCTACCTGTGCGGCAACTTTCAGGGATCTGTGGACATGTACCCCCAGATCACTCTGCTCCTCCACAATCCCAAGTATCCTGCCATTTACTTTGTATCCTGCCTTGAAGTTTGTCTTTCCAAGGTGTACCACCTCACACTTCTCCGGGTTGAACTCCATCTTCCACTTCTCAGCCCACTTCTGCATCCTATCAAAGTCTCTCTACAATCTTTGACAATCCTCAACACTATCTACAACACCACCAGCCTTTGCGTCGTCTGCAAACTTTCTGTATAACCCAAACTCTCCAGTCTCAGTAGCATCTTTGTGTATGTTCTCTGTAGCCTGTCTAATTTACTCACACCCTTCCCCTGGAACTGCACAGAGTAGTCGAGGTAACTTCTTGTCAGCATCCTTCAAATGAGTAACATGCTGTTCCAACTGTATTTCATGTCCCATCCATGAAGGCCAGCATTCACGAGAATAGATGACAAGAGTACCTGCCGTCTCCCGTTTCCAACCAAACTTTGTCCACGGGTGACACAGTTGGAGTTGTTTTGTTTTCTTATACTTTCAACCTTCTTTCCTGTAATCTTATTCATCGGCGCCTTTCTCAACGGATCAGCAGGCCTCGATTGCAGAGAAGATTCACCCTTTGGTCTTCTTCCTTGAGTACCGCCTTGATACTTACCGTTGTTATGACCCATTGCAGGCGATGACTGTTAACCACTATAGAATATTTTACAGCTATGTTAGTTCCTCTATTTGCTACTTGCTAGACAAAATCGGAAGAAGGTTAACCATACCTCATTGCTGGCATGATCTATGTCTGACTATAGTTAGCTCACACAAGCAAGGAAGCATCTGCCTTTTATCCAGTCAGCCTCATAGCCCAGGTCTTGAGCAATACCTAGCCAGACTCAAAATTAACCAAAATTCATAATTTCCTTCCACAGACATGCACAAAACTCACATTGACTATCTCAAATCCGATCTTGCCTTTGCAAATTCAGGTAGATTCTGTCTCATACAATCGCCTCCAGTAAGTTACCCACCACTGATCTTGTGCTCCCCTGCCTGGAATGGGACTGGATCAGTAACCTATTGACTCAGTAATGTAGAGACACACTGAGACATTAGTAGGCAGTAACAATACTGACTCAAATCAAATAAAAATCACTACTTGTGAAGAGTTGTGGGCACGTGATGAGGGATGATGCTGTTGACTTTTCGGTCTATGTGGAATGCATTTATGCCAATTGACAGTTTGGACAGATTTCCTTAATTAAAACATTTTTTTTGTAATCACTATTGTGCTGCATCTGATCCAGTGTAACTGTTAATTCTACTATTGCTGGAATCTGGTCTCACTCTGCAAGGATCACTCCAACAATCAACTTTATTGTGTTGAATTCACTGTCTTTCCTGGACCATTTCTGTGGGGCAATTTGTGAAGCACATTATTAGATATGGAGTCACAAGTAAACTCGGGTGAGTAGGGTTGAGTGATTTCTGTCTCTAAAGGCCATTCCGACCAGATGGGATTTTGACAATCAGGTATTTGATCATTATCGTTATTGATATGTGCTTTTGATATTCCAGAAATAATTAATGGATTGTATTTAAACATTCAATCTATGCCAAAAGAAATTGAAACCACCCCTGGATTTCTAGACAATAAACTGGTTATGAGCACTATTGCAGCACCTTCTAACTGCACATAGAAATACCTGACAGATAGAAATATAAAACTTCCATCGGAACCAGAGGGTTCAGTCTCAAATATCATGAGGGATTTCTTTTTGCAGATTAGATGCGTGTCTGTTAGTGGAAGATATCAGGACATTGGTGTCATGGAGCGAAATGAAACGTGACCTCAAATGATCCTATTGACTCCCGACTCAACACAGAGTTCCCTGAAATCCAAGAAACACACACACACACACACACACACACACACACACACACACACACACACACAAATGTGGAAGCATCCCAGATGAAACAGCTAGAACCTTTGTGTACTTTTGAAAGGCTGACATTATCTGAGGTAATTGAAAGTTCAATATTGCAGATCTCCCTCAGTACTGCAGTGGAAGGTCAGGACTGCTTAGGACTGTGAAGTGGGAAGTGAACCCACAATGTACTGACACAGGAGAGAGAGCACTGACACGGTAACAGCACTGACTGCACTTCAGACCAAAATCATTGGTTGTGGTGTCATGGACCACATACTGGACGTGACCTGGACCCGTTTTTACCGTCATATTCAAAGATATTTGTTTGCATTAAGTTGTTCCTTTCCCCTCAAATCTGAAAATGCCTCCCTCAGTTTCAGGAGCATTGTGGGCAGAGCAGTATGTAAGAGGAGTTGTGGGAAGAGCTATCACAATCGATTGTCACTATGAAGAAAAGTACCGCTCACACACAAAGTATTGGTGCCATGGATGGACTCGTCAATGTTCAATTACAGTGGAATCAAAACAGCAACATGGACGGAGGGGACGAGTGGCAATTTCAGATAATCCAGAATGGGGAATATTTAATGTTACTGTGAAGAATCTTCGCTCTGGAGATACAGGATGGTACAGCTGTGGAATTACAACACCAGATGCCGATCCAATGTTTTATGTACATTTACAAGTATCTTATGGTAAGTTTCTCAGGGATTAACTTTGTGCCTTCAATTAAGTAAATGTCTCAAACATGCTTCCTCTGGGAAGGGTCAGTGCATTAGGCATCTTGGGGAGTGACAATGTGTTGATACTAGGGCAAGCTTGTTGAATGGAGAAATGCCCATCTCGTGGATGTGTCTGAAGAACAGCAATCCTGCTCAGCCTTTGCACATATTAGAAGATCTTTATCCAGGCCCTGTCCATCCCTCACTATTTCTGCATTAATATCAGTGCCAAATATTTCCCTCTCTACGGCTGGTCACTGAACCCAGTCAAAATTTCATTTTCTCGTGAAAGCCACCAAATTTGTGATGGATATTTCACAAATACGCTGCCTTTGAACACTCAGGGGCCAATTCGTTAGGTAACTCCTATATCTAATAGTGTGGCCACTGAGTGTATTTTCATGGTCTTCTGCTGCTTTGGCCTATTCACTTCAAGCTTTAATGTGTTGTGTGTCCAGATGCTCTTCTGCACACCACTGCAGTAATGCATGCTTATTTGGATTCCTGTCATCTTTCTGTCAGTTTGAACAGTCAGGCCATTCTTCTCTCATTAACAAGGCATTTTGCTCACATAATTGCTGCTCACTGGATATTTATTGTTTTTCACACCATTCTCTGGAAAATATACTGATTGTTGTAAATGAAAATCCCAGGAGATTTTCAAACCTCCTCATCTGACTGCACGGTCAAAGTCATGAGATCACATTTCCTCCCCATTCTGATATTTGGCCTGAACAACAATTAAATCCCTTGGCTATGCTTTCATGTTTTTATGAACTGTGTTGCTGCCACATGATTGACTGTTTTTGTTACTTGCATTAACAAGCAGGTAAATAGATGTACCAAATGAAGTGGCTGAAGAGTGTCTGATTTGCCGATGTTCATTCAGTGTTTGAATGTTTAATTCCTTCCCACAGAACCTGTGTCGGTTCCTGTGCTTCAATATCTGTCACCAGCAAATGTCTCACGTCTTGGGGGCTCAGTGTCCGTGTCCTGTGAGTCTCTCCAGGGATCTCTTCCCATTCAGTACAGATGGTATGAACAAACCTCATCTGGGCATCCAAAGATCTCAGATAACAAGGAGCTGACTCTGCACTGTCAATACTTCAACCAAACCCACCATCAATATTACTGCAGTGCCTCCAATAGTCTTAGAGTAATATACAGTGGAATGATTAATGTGATCATTTTCAACAACGGAGAGATCTGCAGTTATGTGACAGAAATCAATGGCATCAGTAAGTTCTAATTTCAAGGGAGGATATATTTAAATATTTCTTTTTGTTACTCTGTTGCTGCTGCTCTTATATGCCTAGTGAGGGTAAGGAATTTCTTTGCATTGTAGAAGCTACACGTTGCAGCCTCCATGGGGTGGGGTGAACAGTTTAGTCTATCACTTCTCCTGAAAAATGTGGAGCATCTTAACTATAGATGGACTTGCAAATCCAGACAAATAGAAAGCATTCCATTCATACTTCTAGCTTCTACATTGAGGATGCTAGAATGGCTATTGGGTTGTGAGACAGTGACACTTTCATAAAAACAAAAGGAAGATCATATAGCACAAAATAGTGGAAAGTTGGAGAACTGGGAAACGCTTAAAAAGATAACAGAAGGCAATGAGAAAAGTCATTAGGAGAGAAAAGATGAAACATAAAGGGAAACTAGCCAATAATATAAAAGAGGACACCCAACAATTTCAGATATATGAGGTGTAAGGAGATGCAAGAGTGGATATCAAACCACTGGATATCGGTGCTGGAGAGGTAATGATGAGAGACAGATAAATGTAGAATGAACCTATTCAGTATTTTGAATAATTTATCACTGAGTAAGACACAAGCAGTATGACAGAAATGCAGCAATGTCAAGGGGCAGGAGTGAGTGCAATTGCTTTTACTGAGGAGAAGGTGTTTGGGAAGTTGAGGTAGATGTCAGTTGCCCCAGATAGACCAAACCAAGTATTCAGAAAGAGATAGCTGAAGAAGTTGTGGAGGCATTAGTAGTGATCCTTAAAGAATAATTAGATTCTTGAAAGGTTCTGTAGGACTGGAAAATTGGAAATGTCACTCCACTCTTTCAGGAGGCAAATGAAAGGGATTTATAGACCAGTTAGCCTGACTTCATTGATTGGGAAGATGTTGGAGTTCACTATGAAGGATAGGATTTCAAGGTACTTGAAGGCACATAATAAAATATGGTTTCATTATGGGGAAATCTTGCCTGAAAAATCCGTGGGAATTTTTTGAGGGAACAACAGGCAGGACAGACAAAGGAGAGTGGATATTGTTTACTTGGATTTTCAGGAGACTTTTGACTAGGTGCCACACATGAGCCTGCTAAACAAGATAAGAAGCCAGGTGTTACTAGAAATATTCTAGCATGGATAGGAGATTGGCTGACTGGCAAGAGGCAAAGGATGTGAACAAAATGGTGCTACCTTGTTTGTCTGTCAGTGACTTGTAGTGTTCTGCAGGGTTCGGTGTTAGGACTGCTACTTTTTATGGTGTATGTTAATGACTTGGATGGCGGCATAGATAGCTTTGTGGCCAGGTTTGGGGATAACAAAGTCAAAGTTTGCACAGTTTGTTGTCCACTGATCCTGGTTACAGTTACTGGAAGGGAACAGGAGATCCAGAGAAAACCCATGCATTCCACATGGAGAACTTGCAAACTCCTTGTATTACAACAGAGTTGAGGAGGAATTTCTTTGACCAGATGGTATTGAATCTATGGAAGTCATTACTTCACATGGCTGTTGAGGTCAATTTGTTGGTATATTTAAAGCAGAGCTTGTTAGTTTGTTGATTAGTAAGATTACAAAAGGCTTCAGGGAGAAGGCAGGAGTTTGGGATTAAGAAACATAATGGAACAGCCATGATGGAATGGCGGAGCCAAATGGCCTAATTCTACTCTTGTGTCTGGTGGTCCCTTTGTCTTGTGGTCATCAGTAACTTTAGAATTTCCTGAACAGCCCAGGTAAATTAGTGATGACTGAAACTGTGTTTCTGGTTGCTGATCAAAATAGATCACTCACTTTGAGATAATGCGAAGGAAGCCCATTCCTTCTATTTGAGTCTCTGAACAGAAATGATCAAGGCTGTTGCACTTCATGATTGAGACAGAATGATAGACCTTGAAAATCCATGGGAAACCCTACAGGAATGCCTGTTGTAGGCAAGGAATGGGCCAGTGTTCAGCTTGCTGCTCCACAGGGTTTACTCATCGGTGCTGAACTGAGGCTGTGACCTGCAACTAATGGGCTTCTGAATCAGCTGAAGTGGTGACTGGCGTTGTGTCTGAGATTCATTTTTGTGAATTTCAGTTCTGAACGTAATTTGCTTACTTTTATAGTTTGCATGATTTTTATTTCTGCATATTGGATGTTTGAGAATTTTTAAAATGGGGTCTCCTTGGCTTCTTTGTTTTGTGGATGCCTGTGAGGAGACAATCTCAATGTTGTATATAGTACACATACTTTGATAATAAATGCACTTTGACCTTCAAACGTTTCAATTGAAGTGTAATCTGATTGGCTATGATTCCAAAAGCTACCACACCTATGCAGTGAAATTGAATTCTGAATTTAAACTTTCAGAAGTGTGGTCCTGTTTAGAGAAGATGCTCAGAGTCATAGAGTTTCAGGTTATGGAAACAGGAGCTTTGGCCCTGTCTCTTTCTGAGCTTCTCCCATTTCCCTGTATTTAGTCCGTACGCTTCTCAAGCTTTCCTGTCCATGAACTTTTCCAATTGTATTTTAAATTTTTACCCACCTCCAGCACTTCCCCGGCATCCTTTCCCACGCACGCACTGCTCTGTGTGGAAAACACTGCCCCTCCAGGCCCTCTGACTTCAATCTAGACTCCCTAATTTTTGACTCTCCCACCCATACTTTTGTCCCTCTTAATTTGTGAACCTCGATAAGGTCACCCTCAGTTGCCCTCATGTCAGGAAAAGCAGTCCCAGCCTATCCATAACCCAAACCCTCCAGTCCCAGCAGCATCTTTGTGAATGTTTTCTGTAACCCTCTTGAATTTACTCATACCCTTCCTCAGGAACTGCTCAGGATAGCCGAGTGAGGTCTTGTCAATGTCCTTTATAGCTGTAACATGCTATCCCAGCTGCACTTAATGCCCCATCCAATGAAGACAAGCAGATCATTTGCCTTGTCCACCACTTAGTCCACCTGTGTTGCCACTTTCAGAGACCACTGTTGTTGCACACTAATTCCCTACAGTGTAAGTTGTGCCTTTGTTTAATTTCCCAAAGTACAACACTCCACACTGCCTGAGTTCAATTCCATCAGCCATTTCATTGGCCACTTTCCTAGTTCAAAGTTCAAAGTAAACTTACTATCAAAGTACGTATATCACAAACAACTGAGAGATTCATCTTCTTGCAGATACCCACAAAACAAAGGAACACAACAGAATCCATGACAAGACACAGACAAGCAAAAGATGACAAGTTGTGCAGATCAAAAAAAATACGTAAACAAATAATACATTGAATACATGAGAGGCAGAGTCCCCGAAAGTAAGTCCACAGCTGTGAAGTCAGTTCAGTGCTATGGCGAGTGAGGCCAAACCAGGGGTCCAGTGGCTTCAGGGCAACAATTGGTGGCAAACCCAGCGGTGTGGGACCCAAGACTCCTGCACCTTCCGCCTTATTGTAGAAATGAGAAGAGAAGGAGACAGGTCAAATACAGGCTCAGGTCGGGGAGTCATACTAGCAGAGTGTAATGGGGGTGAATCCTGATTCATTTTCAATGTCCCATTGTAAACTTAGATCTTTCCACTGTCCAACGCACTACTCTGTCGCCGGCAACTTATTAATCATGTCACCTGCATTTTCATTCCAAATTATTAATGCAGATGACAAAAAACTTTAGTTGACACACAACAGCGCTGATCCTGATAGCACACCACTGGTGACAAAGTCAGATGTTGTCAGAAAACCAGCAACCACAAAGTGACTATTTCCCCCAAGCCTCTTCAGTATCTATCCAACTAGCTTACCATGTGATCTCACATTACACACTATGCAAGGTCTTGTCATAAGCCTTGCTAAACTCATGCTAAACTCTATTGCCCTGTTCTCAACAGTTCCTTTGAGCATCTCTTCACAAAAACTCAGGACAAGTACTTCAGAGAGAGGATTTCCTGTGCCCAGAATCATGTTGACCATCCAAAATCAGAGCTTCCCTTTGCAAGTTCAGGTGATCCATTCTTACACAATTTACCTGCCACTGACCTTAGGCTTACCTGTTCGGAATGTGACTGGATCAGTAATCTATTGACTCAGAAATGTGGAAGCACACTGAGACATTAGTGGGCAATGATAATGATGACTCCAATCAAATAAAAATCATTATATGTGAAGAGCTGAGAGCACGTGATGATGGACAATGCTGTTGTCTTCGCAGTCTATGTGCAGTCTGTGTAAATTTCATTTTACCTGTCCATTTTCTGAAGAACTTCTCCCTCAGTTTCAGGTGCTTTATGGGCAGAAGATAAAGTAAGAGGAGTTGTGGGAAGAGCAATCACAATCGATTGTCACTATGCACCAATGTACCGTTCACACACAAAGTATTTTTGCCATATGTGGGGTCGCCAATGCACATCGTTAGTGAATACAAATAGGACAAATGAGCAGTATGGAAGGATGACAATCAGAGATAACATATCCCAGGGAATATTTACTGTTACTATGGAGAATCTTGTCTCTCAAGATACAGGACAGTACAGATGTGGAATTACAACATCTGGCAATCATCCAATGTTTGATGTGCATCTACAGGTATCTAACGGTAGGTTTCTCATTGACTGACATCGTGTCTCCATTGAAATGTCTGATCCATATTTTCCATGGGAGGGCCCAGGGCAGAATCAATATTCTGAGCCTCTGTTAGGCAGAGGCTCAACAGACTCCGCTCAGGCGCCCTGGAGCAGGGCAACCAAATCCCCATCTCACCTCAGGGATCAGTCACACCCTCTCCAGCCCCATTGTCTCGATCTCTCTCTTTCTCTCTCCCTCCATACTGGTCAAGGAGCTTCAAGTCCCCACATGTGGCACCTGCTGACCACCTTGACCTTTCCTATGTGGAAAATGCAGAACTGGAACTACAGAAGAAGATTGAACATGGAACAGCCAGCACAGAAGTGATGATACTAAGGATGCCTTTGTCCCATCATGTGCTCCCCTGACCATGTTCCCTGGAATGAAAGGGTTAACATATGGATGGCACTGAGCCTTTACGCACTAGAATTTAGAAGAATGAGATAGGATCTCATTGAAACCTATGGTATATTGACTGGTTAGATAGAGTAGATGTGGGAAGTATGTTTCCAGCAGTGGAGACATCTAGACTAGGGGAAAGATAATAGAAGGACATTACTTTTGAACAGACCTGTGGAGGAATTTCTTTAGCCAGAGGATGGTGAATCTGTGGAATTTATTGACACAGAAGTCTGTGGAAGAAAAGTTATTGGGTATACTTAGAGTGAAAGTTAATAGGTTCTTGATCAGTAAGTGTGTCAAAGGTTTCAGGGAGAAGGCGGCAGAGTGGGGTTGAGAGGGAAATTATATCAACATTATTGAATGGTGGTGCAAACTCAACAGGCCGAATGGTCTAATTCTACTCCCATGTCTTATAGTTCTATGATCTTATGATGTCAGTCTAAGCTAATTCTATCTGCTTGTAAATGCCCATAATTACACCTGTGCCAAACTTTTTGTGGGTTAATCTAAATGCATTCTAAATATTGTTGTTATACCTGTTCCACCTTTTTGCCTGACAGAACAGTCACCATGCTCATTGTAGCTAAAGAACTTGTCTCACAAATCTCCTTTAAATTGCCCACCTCTCACCTTAATACAATATTTGCATTGATTTTTTTTGAACACCACTGGAGACTGTCTCCTTGCTGCTGAGAGAGATGCTGACCTTCACACTGACACATCACACTGATAAATCACATCATCAGTATCATCACTGCTGTCCTGATCTGGAGTCTCGCTGTGTTTTGGGATGATGGCAGATGTGGCGGTTCAGGCATCTGGGAGGATACAGAGACACAGATGGACTTAGAGGTGAGACAACCACCTGCTCTGGCTGAGATGCAGAGCTGCTGGAATCTTTATTGATTTTCTGATGTTCACTGATTCTTCTCCACAGAACCGGTGTCTGTTCCTGTGCTTCAATTTCTCTCTCCTGCAAATGTCTCATGCGTTGAGGGCTCCGTGTCAGTGTCCTGTGAGTCTGTCCAGGGATCTCCTCCCATTCAATACACATGGCATGAAAACACATCGTCTGTGATCTCTGTCAGTGGTAAACTGGATCTACATTGTCAATCCTTCAAGTACCAACACCATCAATATTACTGCACAGCCTCGAATACTTGTGGAGCAAAGTCTAGTGAAGTAGTGAATGTGTCCATCTACAACAGGGAGGGCAACTGCAGTTTTGTGATTCGATTCATTGGCACTGGTAAGTGGTGGAGGAGGATCTGACTCATCAGTGTGAATGATTGAGTATCATGTATTGCTTTCAAGATTCAACATTGCTTAATGTCATTTCTAGTACACAGTGTAAGTGTCCAATACAGCACAAAAACACAATGTGATATAGAACACAACAATAAATTTTAAAAATCATTATAAATATGTAAGATAGTTTATATACAGTGACTATGTATGCCCATAAATTGATACTAGGCATACTAGTGTTTGTACCTAAGGTGGCTGACATAAAATGATAACATAGTGGTGGTGGGGTTTGTGGAGGGGTGGGTTAGTGGGTTGGAGAGTTAATCTGTTATGTTCTTTAGGCTGCAGTCAGGCATATCTGGCCTATTCTGTCTCCACGGTGACAAGTCTTGCAGAGAGTCGAATGCCTTGCTCAATAGCTGAGACAGAGTACTTCCTGTCTGCTGCCTGCTCTTGCTGACAATGGTGGCTTTGTGTCTAAATGGATGATGTCTCTGGTTTTCCAACCTTGAGACTTTTCCAACCTTGAAAAACAGTAAATACCTAAACTCACTCCTTACACTATAAATAGTTTCCAGTGGTTTGTTTCATGGAAAATATAGAGAATTGTGTGTCGCGATAGACCATGGATTTTTTTACCTGGGCAAGTTTTTTTTATGGGAGACCAGCAGTTGCCCAAGCTGCAAGTCTCCCCTCTCCACACCACCGATGTTGTCCAAGGGAAGGGCATTAGGACCCATATAGCTTGGCACCGGTGTCATCACAGAGCAATGTGTGGTTAAGTGCCTTGCTCAAGGACACACATGCAGCCTCAGCCAAGGCTCGAACTAGCGACCTTCAGATAACTAAACGAACACCTTAACCACCTGGCCATGGGCCAGCACAGGGAATTGCTCAGACCAAAGGAACTGTGGAGACCATGTGCAGTTAGTGTAAGAGCTCAGGAGGAATGGCTGCAGCAGGCTGTTTGGTTTCTGAAGACTACCCCATTATCAATGTAATCCTGGCTGAACTATACCTGGCTGTCTCTGCGCCACTGCACCCTCTCCCACTTCTCCATTCCCTGAACTATATCAAAAATATCTACATTCTGTTTATATATCTCTACTGATCCAGCTTCCACAATCTTCCAGGTGGAGAATTCCAAGGATTGTGAAGAAGTTCTTATGCATCTAATTTTAAATTACCCAGTCCTAATCTTGCTACTATGTCTCCTCATTTGAGACACTCTAACAATTGAAACTGGTTTGCCCACAGAAGTCAGAGGATGGCAGTAGATTATGTATTCTGCCAGGAGACGATGACCAGTAGTGTTACATAATTGTCTCGTGACTCTTGATCTCAATTCTCTGATTAACGGAGGCTTGTTCTGTTCAGGCACCACTGTCCTTTGTGATTTTTATAAAGGACTTGACTGAAGAAGTGGAAGGATTGTTCAACATGTTTGCAGAAAACGCAAATGTTGTTGGTGTAGTGGAGTGTAGAAGATTGTCATAGGTTACAGTAGGACAAAATATTCTAGTCAAGAATATATACACCCCCCCCACAGAGTTTTCATGTTTTATTGTTTTACAACATTGAATCATAGTGGATTTAATTTGCCTTTTCTGACACTGATTTACAGGAAAATTCTCTTCCGTGTCAATGTGAAAACAGATCTCTACAAAGTGATGCAAATTATTTGCAAATATAAAACACAAAATAATTGATTTCATAATATTCACCTCCTTTAATATGACAGACCAAATCATCACTAGTGCAGCCAGTTGGTTTTAGAAGTCACATAATTAGGTAAATGAAGATCACAGTGTGCAGTCAAGGTGTTTCAATTGGTTGTAGTAAAAATACACCTGTTAATGGACAAAAACTACACCATAAAGTTGAAAGAACATTACAAACAACTCCACAAAAGTCTTGTTGAAAAGCACGTCAGGAGAAAGATATGAGAAAATTTCCAAGTCACTGAATATTGCTTGAAGTATGATTAATTCAATCATCAAGAAATGGAAAGAATATGGCACAGATGTTAAATCTGCCTTGAGCAGGCCATCTTCAAAAACCGAGTGACCATGCAAGAAGGGGCTAGTGAGGGAGGCCACCAAGAAACCTATGACAACTCTGGAGGTGTTACAAGCTTCAGTGGCTGAGATGGGAGAGACTGTGCATACACCAGCCAGGTACTTCATCTGTCGCAGCTTTATGGGACAGTGGGAAAGAAAAAGCCACTATTGAAAAAAACTCTCAAAAATCTCAACTAGAGTTTGCCAGATGGCATGTGGGATACTCTGAAGTCAGCTGGAAGAAGATTTGGTGGACTGATAAAACCAAAAATAAGTTATCTGGCCATCAGTCTAAGTGCTATGGTTGGTGTAAGCCAAACACCACACATCATCAGTAACACACTATCCACACAAACTCAAGGCTGTAATTGCTGCCAAAGGTGCATGTATTAAATTCTGACTTGAAGGCAATCAAGTAATTGTAACTAATTGAGATCACTTTGTAGAAATCAGTTTTCACTTTAACACAGAACAGTCTTTTTCTGTTGATCAGTGTCAAAAAAAGCCATATTAAATTAAATTCACTGTGATCCAATATTGTAAAACAATAAAACATGGAACCTCCAAGGGGGTTGAATACTTTTTGTAGGCTCTGTAAAAGTAAGGATCTAATGCTAAGGCTGTGTAAGACTGAGACTATCGTGAGCATTTCTAGGCCTATTATCTAAAATGTGTTGACTTTGGAGAGGATTCAAATGAAATTCACAAGAATGATTCTGAGAATGGAAGGGTTCTCAAATGAGCAGCAACTGAAGGCTCTGGACCTCTACTCACTGGAATTTAGAAGAATAAGGGGGAAACTTATTGAAACCAATCAAATGTTGAAAGGCCTGGATAGAGTGAATGTGAAGAGCATGTTCCTTTGGTGAGGGAGTCAATGACCACAAGGCACATCCTCAAAAGAGAAAGATGTCCATTTAGAACAAAGATAAGGAGGGATTTCTTTTTCCAGAGGGTAGTGAGACTGGAATTCTTTGCCATCGGTGTCAGTGGAGGTCAAGTGCATTTAAGGCAGTGGTTCATAGGTTCTTTGTCATGTGCCTTGTGGCTCGCCATAGAGTGTTGAGCTTCTGGGGTATTTGAGCACCTGTATTTGCTAATCAGTGCCTTAACTACAGTTGATAAGCCCTTGTGTTTTCGGTTTGATCTTGTCAAGTTAATTGTGGCTGGCTCATGTTTCTATGATTATTTAAGGAGGAATCTCAGTTGCTGCCTCAGGCGTGATCATGGTGTCAGAGAGGATGAATTACCTCATGGTGTTACTAATTGCTTTTCTGAGGCTTCGATTCCAATGTCTTACCTTGCGTCTCAGCCTGGGGACCCCGCTGTTCCTCTACATCTGGATCCAGTCCTCAGGGTTTGCACCATGATGGAATGACTCCCACTGTATGGACCCAGTGGAGGTTCTGAGCTTCTCCAGTCTGTGTTCAAGATTTTTTTCCACAGTTCTCTGGGTCAACAAATTTCATAAGGTCTTCCATCTTATGCTTTTTTTCCTGAGTTAAATGCTGTGTTTCCAAGTCACATGCTGTGCATTAAAGTCAAATGCTATGGTTTCAAGTTGTATGCTATGCCTCGAGCTCCAGTTCTGTCTTGTGTTTTTTCAGACCTGCCTTGAGAGCTCCAAATCTGTTCTGGATTCTCCAGCACTGCCTCAAGCTCCAGGTCACCATTGTGTTTTTTGGACCTGTTTCCAGATTCTTGAGCTCCAAGTTTCCCTTGTGTTTTTCTGACCTGCCTCAAGAGCTCCCTTGAGGTTTGCCTTGTGTCTTTAAGGCCTGTCTCAGGAGCAGCAGATCTTTTCTAGATTCTCCACTGCTGCCTCAAGGTCCAGGACTGCCCTGTGTTTTCAGACTTGCCTGAAGAGCTCCCTGGACAGTCAAGTGCCAGCCTTAGGAGGGGAGGAACTATTTGAACCCTGCTGAGTTCTGTAGTGCACTGGGGTGTTTAGGCACCTGTGTTTGTTAACAGTGCCTTAACTAGAGTTGATAAGCCCTTGTATTTTTTGGTTTGACTTTGTCAAGTTAATTGTGGCTGGCTCCTATTTCCCTCAGTCTGTGATTACTTAAGAAGGATACTCAGTTGGGGCCTTGCGGTGGCCATTGTGTCAGAAAGGATGAATTACCTCATGGTGTTACTCAGTCGTTCCTCTGAGGCTCTGATTCCAACATCTTACCTCTTGGTTCCATCGCAGTCTGGGCATCCTGCCATTCCTCCACACTTGGGTCCAGCCCTGTGGGAGCACACCATAACATGTTTGATTAGTCAGAGCGTGAAAGTTTATGGGGAGAAGGAAGGAGAATGAGGTTGACAAGGAAATGGATCAGCTATGATAAAATGGCTGAGCACATGCGATGGGCTGAATGCCTAATTCTACGGTCTTTGTAGTCTTACGGAGATAGAATACAGAACTGGGCTCTGAAGAGCCAGATTGAATTCTATCTGGAAAAGTATGAGGCTATACATTCGATAAGATAAAATTTTAAGGCAAAGTACAAGATTAATGGCAAGATATTGGGGTCCAAAACCAAATGTCTTTTGAAGTTGACACACAAGTTAATAGGATGGTGAGGTAGGCACCTGCTGTATTGGCCTTCATTAATCAAAGGATTGAAGTCAGGAACCAAGAGGTAATGTTAGGGCTGTATAAAACTCTGGTTAGTCCACACTTGGAGTATAGTGTTTAGTACTGGTCACCTCATTATAAGAAGACTGTGGCAACTTGAGGTTTTAGAGGAGATTTATTGTGATGCTGCTAAATATATCAGGCATATTTAAGGGACTCTTAAATGGTTGTGTGCTGTGTAGAGGGAAGGGTTAGATTGATCGTAGAGTAGGTTTAAGGCTGTGACATTGTGGGCTGAATGGTCTGTACTGTGTTTTACTGCTCAATGTTGAATATAAAAGGGACAGGAGGGGCAGTATTTTTACACACAGATTGGGGGGGTTATCTGGAACAAATTACTGAATGAATTGGTAGAGGTGGATAACATAAAAATGACTTAAACATTTCTGGAAAAGAGATGTGGGTTTAATATAGGCAAATGAGACGAGATTAGTTAAACACACTGATCAGTGTGAATGAGTTGAGCTGAAGGGCCTGCTCCCATACTGTATAACTCTGATGTTTACTGACATTTGTCTGCCCACTATTAGAACAGGAACACAAGAGATTCTGTAGATGCAGTAGAACAAGAACCACGTTTACAAAATGCTGTAAGCACTCAACTGGTCAGGCAGCATCTATGCAAAAGTATAAACGGTCAAAGTTTCAGACCAATCTCCTACATCAGAAAGATCTCGGCCTGAAATGTTAACTGTTTATTCTTTACGTAGATGCTGTCTGAATTGTTGAGTTCCTCCAGTATTTTACATTATACCAGGAGTTGCCTTTTCATTGAGAACAGAAGCATTACACTGTCGTATCAACAACTGTACTTGGTCCAATATCTCCACATACCCTCTGAGCAGAGATGAGTTCATCCCTCTGGTAGATGTTGCGACCCCAACAACAGATCTCCCAGTGCTGGCAGCAGTCATTAGCCCAGCTGGAACTTCCACTTCTGTTCGCACAGGATTAAATAAGGTTTTCAATCCCAGCGATCCAAGCCCCATAACTTCCCCAGGAACATCGATGTTCACATTTGCACAGGAAACAGAAATTACTCACCTCCATGTAACCAATCAGTCCTTTATTGAGGCATGAGTTTCCACCCGTCAACCATGTACTCTTGCTTGGCTGCATTTGCAAAGCATGTGAGACTGAATTATCTTTCCTTGTCTCAACAGGACGTGAATATTCATGTGAAACATTTACAACAGTATCAACTGCAAGGTAAACCTCTTGACATAGTTCTGCTTAAAGGTACAATGTTCTCATTGCTGGTGCTATGATTAGTCCTGTTCCCATGTGAGAGATAATTAAGGGAGAAATTAGAATTATTTGCTTGTACAGAATGTCTGCGTCAATGTTGTTTTCAGTGGTACAACCAATGCTCTCCTACATCTTTTAATCCCAAGACTCCAAGATAAATAACTAAATCTCTCTAAATAATTTGTAATAACTTGGACTTCAAAGTTAATATTAGTTCATATTTTAGAAGTAGATAATTAGTGTTTAATGAACAAACAAAGGGGAAAAGTTCACTGAACTTCACTTGTCTCATCAACACACACAAAATACTGAAGGAATTCAACAGGCCAGGTGATACCTTCACTTGCCACATCATTGAGATTTTCCCAAAACCAATGTAATAACTTTCAAGGACTCTTCAATTCATGTTCTCAATATTTATTATTTCTTCTTTTTCTAATTGCACAGTTTGCTGTCTTCTATAATCTGGTTGAATGCTCTACGTGGGCAGTTTTTCATTGATTCTGTTGTGGTTATTATTCTATAGATATTTTAAGTATGCCCACAATAAAAAAGAATCCCTGAATTGTATATGGTGACATTTATGTCCTTTGTCAATAAATCTACTTTGAACTTTAAGGTTCAGGGTTCATATCATGGTGTTGTGTAATAGGTTCACACAGTCCCAGAGCCATACAACATAGACATGTGGCTTTCCATTACACATCCATCTGCAGTACTGTGCTAAAGTCTAAGGCCCCCTAGACTATTGTATGGTTTCAGATGTTTTGGCATCTACAGAATCCTGATCTCAACATTGAGGCTGTCTGGGATTACCTGGAGAGACAGAAGGAAGCAAGACAGCTAAAGCCCGCAGAAGAACTGTGGCAAGTTCTCCAAGATGCTTGGAACAACCTCCCAGCTAACTTGCTTATAAAATTGTATGACTGTGTACCAAACAGATTTGATCCAGTCTTAAAGCCAATGTTGTTTTGATTTAGTTTTTTTTTTACTATTTGCTGCTCTATATAGCATTTGTTTGATAGTTAGAGACTTTTCATTTCATTATTGATGATAGCATCTTCACATTACAGAATTATTTCACATGTGCCTAAGACATTTGCACAATACTGCACAATAAACCCTATCTTATCTAAATTAGAGAGAGTGCAGAGACAATTTACTAGGATGTTACCTGGGTTTCAGCACTTAAGTTACAGGGAAAGGTTGAACAAGTTGGGTCTCTATTCATTGGAGCGTAGAAGGTTGAGGGGGGATTTGATCGAGGTATTTAAAATTTTGAGAGGGATAGATAGAGTTGACGTGAATAGGCTGTTTCCATTGAGAGTAGGGGAGATTCAAACGAGAGGACATGATTTGAGAGTTAGGGGGCAGAAGTTTAAGGGAAACACGAGGGGGTATTTCTTTACTCAGAGTGATAGCTGTGTGGAATGAGCTTCCTGTAGAAGTAGTAGAGGCCAGTTCAGTTGTGTCATTTAAGGTAAAATTGGAAAGGTATATGGACAGGAAAGGAGTGGAGGGTTATGTGCTGAGTACGGGTAGGTGGGACTAGATGAGATAAAGTGTTTGGCACGGACTAGGAGGGCCGAGATGGCCTGTTTCCGTGCTGTGATTGTTATATGGTTATCTTCCAGCACATGGCCCAATGCCTTCTGTGGAGATCTGACTTAAGACTTCATTCAGACACTTCACGAACACTGATTGTGACTGTTTCCACCACTCTCTGGGTGAAAACAATCCATTCAAATCCCTTCTAAATCTATGTTAACTAGTTTTATTCACCTCTGAGAAGGGGATGTTTGCTTTCTCCTATCCAAATTGTATATCTCATAATTTTTCATCCGTCAATCATAGCCATTCTGAACCTTATATTCTCCAAGGAAAACAAGTCTAGTTTCTTCTTAGGAAATTAGAATCATTTGCTGCACTCAAAGAGTTGCCATGCAGTATTCTCCATGACTACTCCTTCACTAACCTCATCCCATGGTCTGAGGATGAGTTTTGTTTATTTGCCAAACCCCAGGATGCTTTTTCCCCTTGCTGTAATATTCACTGACATTTACTGACTCAAGGATTGCAGGTAGAGCAAAAAGCAATAAGGTAACAATTTGCAGGATTGGCCAATGACTCAACAACAGTAATTGCAGAAAAAAATATTCATTTGTAGATGACACTCAGACAATTTTTAAGACAGTGAATAGGATTTTGAAGAATTACACTGGATCTTTATCAGCTTGGTATTTGAGCTGAGGAATAACAAGTAGAATTTAATTCAGATATGTGCAAATTATTTTCATTTTCAAAAGTCAAATCAAGTAAGACTTTCACAGTGATTGGTCAGCTTTGAAAAAATTTAAATAACAATGGGATCTTGGAATTCAGGGACATGGTTCCTTGATTGTGCAGTCAGAGTTCAAAAAGGTAGCGAAGAAGGCACTTGGCATCAGTCAGTGTAGAGAAGTTGGGATGTGATGTTTCAGTTGTACAAAACAATTGATGAGATGACACTTGGAGTGTTGTGTTCAGCTTTGGTTCTCTGCTAAAGAAGAGATGTAATTGAACTGGATGAATTGTAGAAAAGATTTCAAACCTCAAAGTACATTTATTATTAAGGTACATGTATGTCACCATATACATCCCTGAGATTTGTTTTCATGCAGGGATATTTGGTAATTCCAATAACCAATATAATCAATGAATGACCACAATGAAAAATGTTGTCATTGTCTTGAGATAACTGGCTTTTATTCCTACATGGTTCCTAATAACTTATCATTATAATTGCATTCTATTGTGGTCATTTTCATTGCCCTGATTGATTTACCCCATTGTTTCCTCAATTTACAAAGTCTCTTAATGGGATTTTAGACCTTCTCTTGCAAGTGAGATCTTTAGAAACCATTGAACTCAATTTCACTTTGCCCACTGCAGTCAGGGAATTACACTCAAGACGTACAAAAAAGCTGGATGAACTCCGCAGGTCGGGCAGCATCCGTTGAAAGGAACAGTCAATGTTTTGGGCTGAGACCCATAGTTTGGGGTTTGGCAAACAAGCAAAACTCCTCCTCAGACCATGGGATGAGGTTAGTGAAGGAGTAGTCATGGAGAATACTACCCATAGTGCTTTCCCCTTATATTCCTTCTTCACTTCTCCGGCCTATCCCCTCCCTGCTTCCCCTCCCCCACCCCTTGATCTTTCCTCTGATTGGTTTTTCACCTGGCACATTCCACCCTCCCCCCACATTCTTTATAGGGCCCCTGCCCCCTCCTCCTTTAGTCCTGTTGAAGGGTCTCGGCCCGAAACGTTGACTGCTCCTTTCAACGGATGCTGCCTGACCTGCTGAGTTTATCCAGCTTTTTTGTATGTCTTGATTTGACCACAGCATCTGCAGTGTACTTTGTGTTTACTAGGGAATTACACTTTTTGATCACCCTCATGATTGTTTTCTCAGTATGCATCATTCATTATCTTTCATATCTACCTACACGATAGAGATTTCTGTCTTCCTCACAGAATCAGAATCAGGTTTAATATCATTGGCACAGGTCATGAAACTTGTTATTTTGTGGCAGCAGTACAGTGAAATACATAAAAATTATAAATTGCAATAAGAAATATATATTCATGAGTAGTACAAAAAGAAAGCAAAAATACTGAGGCAGTCTTCATGGGTTGGTTCATTATGCCTTCAGGAATCTGGTGGAGGGGAAGAATCTGTTCCTGAAACATTGAGTGTGTGTCTTCATGCTTGTCTACCTCCTCCCTGATGGTGGCAATGGAAAAAAAATCACATACTATGTGGCATGTTCCTTACAGCTGTGTCCACTTCCTCCAATGATATTTCAGTATCATAAAGGCACCTCTATGCTTCATTATTTCTTCTAAATCCATTTTCACTTTGTACTTCCTAAATCAAAGAACTCATTTGTACATGACCATGTCACAGTCCGTAATTGATGATCACAGGTTGGTAACCCTCCTGAATCCCGCTGTTCAATCAATACTAGTGTACTCTTCTAGTTGAACTCCTCTGACTCTGTTTATTTACCTCACTCAACACCAATAATGTTACAGAGGGAACAGAAGGTTAATGTTTCAAACGCAAAGACATCTTGTTTCATCTCATCAGTTCTGTATCTCTTCCCCTTTACTCAGTTTCATGATATGGAAAGTGCTTCGTTGGCTGCTCTTCACTCTGCTGATGATTGGCACTATTTCAGTTACGTGGTTCACAAGACAAACTAAGGTAGGTTTATGGAGGTCAATGGAATTTGCTTTCAATCGTACTCATCATTTGAGGAAAGACATTTAAACACATTTAATTTTCCTTATCCACTGGTCAATCCAAAGATATTTTCAGATGATATTGACAAGATGTTGACACACTGTATGTGTGCAGAATGCTTGATGTGAATATATTGGAGTCCAAATACAACTCTTAAGCAGATTTCCCAGTGTCGATGAGTCTGATGATTTGACCATTGCCTTTTACAGAAACCTGATGAATCAGACCCTCACAGACTGGTCTATAAGGTAAAGTGAAGGCTTCTGACTGCTGGAATTTTGCACCAAGATAAAATATCCATACTTCTTCCCTCTTGTGCAACTTGCATCATTTGTGAAGAGTTAACCTCTCTTGTCATTGAATTGTTAACTTCATGAAGGTGACAAAGTAATATTACCATACTTCAAGACAGTGACTTCTTTTCAGCATTCTATTTCCAACATGTCAACCTCACTGATCTCAATATGTTTTTTTTTTGTTGTCCCAGTAATAAATTTTAACCCTAACGTGGCTGTGAATGGATTAAGACCATTTTACCCTAATAAACTCTCTTCTGTGGTTTCACATGTCAGAGGTCAATGCTGTTGTATATTCCAATAATTGATAAATAATCAGTTAAAATACTTGTTTATAAACTGCTGATGTTAATAAATGGTTTATCCTTTTGGTTTAGTTGAGAATGAAAATTCATACATGGCAAACAGATCAATTTCAAGCTCCTGGCTTTTCATGAGGGAGTCAAGAGCATAAGACCATAAACATAGGTGCAGAATTAGGCCATTTGGCCTGTCAAGTTTGCTACAGCATCCTATCATGGCTGATTTATTATCCCTCTCAACCCCAGTCTCTTGCCTTCTCCCTGTAGCCTTCAGCTCCCTTACTAATCAAGAACATGTCAACCTCCGCTTTAAATATACCTAATGACTTGGCATCCACAGCCATCTGTGGTAATTAATTCCACACCTTCACCATGCTCTGGCTGAAGAAATTCCTCCTCATCTCTGTTCTAATGGGATGTCCTGCTATTATGAAACTGTGTCCTCTGGTCCTAGACTCCCCAACTATTGGACACTTGCATATTCAATATTTCAGTTACATTTGAGTAGTCTTGAATATATAGATAGTAGTTGATTAAGCTTTCTTGTTAGTTCAAATAATTCATTATGGGTTATGTGTATAAATACGTGGTACAGTGATAATGTATGTAACACATATGGTACATGTGGGCCTCACTTAAAGAACAAAGTTAGAATTGCATTCCCATACTTCTGTGTTTTCCTTTGAATTAGTTTAGTGTTCTGAAGTTACAAAATATAATATTGGCAATGAGGAATTTTAAAACATACCCAAGAACATTATCAAACTGTTGAACTGCAGTGAAAATCATAACCCAGCATAGTTGAGTATAATTTAAGAAAAAGCAGTGCAGTGCTTCTTCTTTGCAGGGAAAACATGATTGAGTTTTTAAAAAGTCAGAAAACAGCTAAATTCACGGGTTCATAAAGAGAAATAGCTGTCTATGCTGGAAGGATTGGTTCCGCAATAGATATTAGAATATGTGTATTAAGCTAATTCAACCATATTTTAAAGTGAATAAAATTGACAATGAAAAATGATTACCAGTTTTGCTGAGAACATTGCCTTTAAAGGCATACAGTTTGCTTCAACATTTGACTGCTCCAAGCAAATCAGCAGAAATGAGTTTTGCTGATATTTTCAAAGTAGCGCAGGAATATTTGGAACCAAAGTCATTGTTGATTGCAGAATGCTTTAGGTTTCATAAGTGGAATCAAAAAGTGTACATGGCTGAATTGAAGAGATCATCTGAGCATCGTCAGTTTGGTAATGCGATTAATGATGCACTAAGAGATTATTTAGTTTGTGGAATCTTACTAGAAAACGTTCAAAAATGACTCCTAACTGAATCAAAACTCACATTAAAAAGAACAGTGGAAACTTGTGTCTCAACAGAAACTGCTGAAAGAGATGCAATTGAATTGCAGTTAGGAATGAAAGTGAATGTGAACAAATTGCAATTTCTGAACCATAACCAGCCATGACAAACAAATATTGTGTTACCGTTGTGTCAGGGGCTCACATTCACCAAACAAAGGCTGGTTTAACGGTGAAACTTACAGAAAGTGCAACAAAGCAGGACACATACATAGAGCATATCAGGCAGAGCAAAAATATAAATGAACAGTACAGGGAAGAGAGAAAGATTAAAAAGTCAAGTTGCAGCTTCAAAAGAGCACTAATCTACATGCTGCAGCTGAAAAATCTGATGATGATGAGAGTGACACTAGACTATGTAGCCTAAAGATTTACTGTGTGAAAATTAACAATAGACAAGCAATATTGTTTACGCTGGTAATAAATGGGGCAAATAATTAAAATGGAATTGGACACTGGGTTCTGCTGATTCTGTCTTTCAGTCATTCCACAAAATGATTTTGAACAGCATTTCAAAGACTCCTGAGGCCTGCAGATGCTCAGCTAAGAACTTATCCTGGAGAAAATAAAACTCCTGTAGGAATAACATTTGTAACTGTGAAATACAACAAACAGCAAGCCACGTTGAGCTTACGTGTGCTAAAAATAGAAGGACTAGAATTGTGGAGACATACTTGGCTGAGACAACTTCTACTTGATTGGAGACCCATACAATATCCCCTGTAATGAAGCCAACTGAAAACACATTGAGAAAGGTACTGGGTGATGCCACAACTGTCTCCATGAGAAACAACATGAACCATTGCCCAACAGAGGACTAAGAGGTGTTGGTGCCAACATCTGTACTTCTGGTTGGAATGCGTGTTGGACCAAGGAAGGAGCAAGCTGATCAAAGGAAATGTGAAAGTCACAAAAGCACTGGTCCATTTACAACAGTTCTTGTTGGCAATATTTCAGAGAAAGGTTCTGGCATGTTAGTCAGGCAGTTATGTGTGAAATATAGCTTGGTTTTAAAATGGAAGAGAGTTCAAGGATCTTCAGGAAAGTTGTAAGTGAATGTAAAGATCCAGAATCTACTCTGTGTGCATTATGCTTATTGCATGAACTTCTAGTGGGAGAAAGAAATCTGCTTGTAAAAATAGAAGCAATGTCCAAAGCTCAGCTGGATTAATGGAAGGTCAAAAGGAAAGGAGTCAATGAAGAGTCGAAAGCAGACTTTACATCAGATGATGATGTGGATGTGGAAACCAAGCGGTGAGATCAGATCATAAACTAGAAGGATTAATGAGAGAATACCCCAATTAACTAACTGCATCTCCCCAAGACCAAAATGTATAAACAAAAGAAAGAAAAGGGAAGGAGAACCACAGTGTCCAGAGCTGTCAGAACCACTTGCTGCAGTCTCAGAGTCAGCTCTTACCACCACCATGGAGAAGGCCTCAGAACCTGACACCATTTCTCAGTCACATCTTGCATGCCAAACAGAGTGATTCCCCCTTGTCAGTAAAGGTGTTACCCCACAAGAGTATGAAATCCTCCACAGTGATTAAATCTTTAGGCCTGAATGGGATAGTTTTAAAATTTACTATACTGTGGATGTCTGCATATATTAGTTGCATGATATTATATGTACTTGCAATTTTCAATTACCTGAAACAGAAATACCACAAAAGTTATTAACTACAAACTTTCTGTATAATCACTCAGAGTTGAACTGCATGTGCATGTAACGAGAGCTGTATAACTCATCTTCTACCTTAGGCCACAAACTTACCAATCACCCCTGCTGTGGACCACTTTCTGGAGGTCTAAGACTCCGACTTCTACAAAGAAGGGATCTGTATGCACCACGACTGCTGGACTAAGTGTGTAAATGTAGGAGGGGTAAACATGAGGAAATCTGCAGATGCTGGAAATTTAAGCAACACACACAAAATGCTGGTGGAACGCAGCAGAACAGGCAGCATCTATGGGAAGAAGTGCAGTCAACATTTCAGGCCGAGACCCTTCGTCAGGACTAACTGAAGAGTCTCGGCCCAAAACGTTGACTGTACTTCTTCCCATAGATGCTGCCTGGCCTAAATGTAGGAGGAGACTATGTTGAAAAATAAATGTGCTAGGTTTTCTGAAATTGACTCCTTCTACCTTAGGCCATGAACTTATCAATCAGCCCTAGTTAGCACTGTCTGAGAAAACGGACAACATCGGCCTTTGTGCAGTCATCTGCTACCTCGGTCTCAAGGGCTTATCACCCAAGGAGGTTCGCAAGGACATGGTGGCAACACAAGGGGTGGGTGAAAAATAAATGCGCTAGGTTTTCTAAAATTGACTCCTTCTACCTCAGGCCACAAACTTATCAATCACCCCTCATACTTACTGCTCTTTGAATATCAATTTAATTTGAATTTTGAACTTTGAAATGCCTTATTGACAGGTGGGACACTGAAGTCAGATGTATCAGCATTATGGTGAAGTAAATGGAATTACAGAGGTATGAAAGAGGAATTGGCCAGAATTGATTGGAAAAGTCATTGATAGGGATGACAGTAGAGCAACAATGGCTGAAATTTCTAGAAGCAATTCACATGGTACAGTATATTTACATACCAAAAAAGTATTCTAAAGGAAAGATGACACAAGCATGACTAACAAGAGAAGTCAAAGCCAATGTAAAACCTCAAGAGAAGGCATATAATAGAGCAAATATTAGTGGGAACTTGGAGGATGGTTGAACTTTTAAAAACAAACAGAAGGCTACTAAAGAAGTCATTACGAAGGTAAAGATGGAATATAAAAGTAAGCTAGCCGATAATATTAAAGAGGACACTGAAAGTTTCTACAGATACATAAAGTGTAAAAGAGATGCGAGAATGGATATAGGAATGCTGCAAAATATTGCTAGAGAAGTAGAAATAGGGGGACAAAGAAATAACAGATAAACTAAATAAGTATTTTGTACCAGTCTTCACTGTGTAAGACACTGGAAGTATAGTGATAGTTCCAGGTGTCAGAGTGTATGAAGTTACCATAACTAGAGGGAAAGTTCTTGCAAAAGTGAAAGGTCTGAAGGTAGATAAGTCACCTGGACCAGATGGCATACAACCCAGGGTTCTTAAAGAGGTGTCTATAGAGATCATAGAGGTATTAGTAATGACCTTTCAAAAATCACTAGATTCGGGAATGGTTCCCGAAGACTGGAAAATTGCAAATGTCACTCCACTCTTCAAGAAGGAAGCAAGGAGAAGAAAAGCAACAGTCAGCCAGTTAGTCTGACTTCAGTGGTTGGGAAGGTGTTGGAGTTGATTATTAAGGGTACCTGGAGGCACATGACAAAGTAGGGTTTCCTCAATGAAAAATCTTGCCTGACAAATCTGTTGGAATTCTTTAAAGGTGTAACAAGCAGAATAGACAAAGGAGAAAGGGTTAATGCTGTGTACTTGGATTTTCAGAAGACCTTTGACAAGTGCCACACATGAGGGTGCTTAAGCTATGAGCCCATGGTGTTATGATAAAAAGCTCACATAGATAAAGCAGTGGGTGACTGTCAGAAAGCAAAGAGTGGGAATAAGTGAGCCTTTTCTGGCTGGCTGCTGGTGACTAGTGGTGTTACACATGGTTCTGTATTGGGATACTTTTTGAGTTATATGTCAATGACTTGGATGGTGGAATTGATGGCTTTGTCAAAAAGTTCACAGATGGTATGAAGATAGCTGAAGGATCAGGTTGAGGGAGTAGAGAGGCTACAGAAGGACTTAAACAGATTCAGAGAATGGGTGAAGGAATGGCAGATGGAATAATGTGTTGGGGAGTGTATGGTCATGCACTTTGGTAGAAAAAATGAAAAGATTAACTATTTTCTAAGTGGAGAGGAAATACAAAAATCTGAGACACAAAGGGTCTTGGGATTCCTTGATCAGGATTCCCTGAAGGTTAATTTGCAGGCTGAGTCAGTGGTGGAAGAGGCAAATGTAATGTTAGCATTCATATCAAGAGGATTAGAACTTAAGAGCAAGGATGTAATGTTGAAACTTTATAAAGCACTGGTGAGGCCTCACTTGGAGTATCATGAGAAGGTTTGGGCACCTTATCTGAGAAAGGATGTGCGGAAACTGGAGAGGATTCAGAGGAGGTTCACAAAAATGATTCCAGGATTGAATGGCTTGTCATATGAAGAGTATCTGATTACTCTGGATCTATATTCATTAGAATTCAGAAGAACGAGGCATGACCTAATTGAATATTGAATAGTGAAAGACCTCGATAAAGTAGATGTGGAGAGGATGTTTCCTATGGTGGGAGTGTCATAGCCTAGTGGGCACAGCCTCAGAATAGAAGGGCATCTTTTCAGAAAGCAGATGAGGAGGAATATCTTTTGACAGAGGGTGGTGAATCTGTGGAGGCCAAGTCTTTATAGTCAAGGCAGAGGTCGATAGGTTTTTGATTGTTCAGGGCATGAAGAATGATGAAGGACAGGGAGAAGGCAGGAGATTGGGGCTGAGAGGAAAATTGGAGTCAGACATGATGAAATAACAGAGCAGCTTCAATGAGCCAAATGGCCTAATTCTGCTCCTATATCTTATGGTCTTATAGAATATGGCATGATAATCTTCACCTGCTGTGTGAGAATGTGAAACAGTAACACTAGAGTCTGTTTGAAGCTCTTGACCTTTTCAGCTCAGGGTTACCTGATGGGTATTGATTAGCTGCAGATAATTCCAGAGGCAGTGGTCCCACTTGTGAATGTGGACCTGTTAAACCTGAGCTCATTAATGGTCTGAGGGAAGGAACTTGCTTTGTGATTTTTCTGCCGAAAACAGGAAATTTTACCTCAGAAGAGAGTGAAATTAAATCTGCTTCTAATTCAGAAAGGGACCCTTTCCTTTTCTGAGGACATCCCAAAGCAATTCCCAAAGGATAGGGCTAGAATGTGAGTTCTCTTTACTTTTCGTACAAAACAGAATTAATGGAAGAACAAATGAATGCCTCATGTAAACAAATTGTTCCATTCTCTTCCTGCATCATTCCATCACTTAAGACCAGAAGACCATAATACAAAAAGACACAGGAATGGAATTAGGCCATTCAGCCCATTCATTCTGCCCCACTATTCTCTAATGGCTGATTTATTATCCCCCTCAACCACATTTGCCTTGTAACATTTGACAGGCTTACTGACAAAAACTTATCAAACTCTGTTTTAAATATACCCAATGACTTGGCCTCCACAGTCATCTGAGGCAATGAATTCTTTGATTCAATACCCTCTGGCTAAGGAAATTCCTCCATCTCTGTTTGAAAGGGATGTCCTTGCATTCGGAGTCTGTGCCTACCGGTCCAGAATTCCTGCGCTGTTGGAAACATCCCCTCCACATGCACTCCATTTAGTTTCTAGGCCCTTCACTACAGAAGGGGTTTTAATGACAACTCCCCTCATTCTTCTAAACTCCAGTGAGTACAGGCCCAGACGATCGAACACTCCTCATACATTAACCCTTTCATTCCTGGGACCCTCTCCAATTACAGCACATCCTTTAATAGATAAGGGACCTGAAATTGTTCACCATATTTCAATTGTGGTCTGATGAATGCCTTATAAAGCTTCACTTGGATAGCTACTCAATAACCAAATGGAAAAAGTTTTACGATCCCACTGTTATATTTAGAAGTACATACAGGATTGGGATCAGGTTTAAACACAATTGTTAAATGCCCTTTTCACTTTTCTTCAAAGAATTGTTATTGTTGTTCAGTGATCTGGTTGGTGAAACAAAAAAAGTTTTGCTGAAGATGTTTTGTATGTCTGCACTTGTTTTCATCAGCATATTGCACCATGGTTGTTGAGAAATTTTCCAAGAAGGATTGGGCAATGCAGAAAGAGACCAGAATAATTGGTCAATGTGTAGCATCTGTTGTTACTTCTCTATATTCTGTTTGGTTAATCAAGTACAGAAGAGAGAAGTTCAAACCGCATCCTTCGCTGAGGGCAAACTTTACACGGAAGCCAGCAATGACTGATGCGATAAATACAACACTTATACAATAGAATGTACAGAATTTTAGCACATATACATTCATGACTAATATGCTGCACTGTTTTCCCCTAAAACAATTGTAACAAACCCAAAGTAACAGAAGCTCTCCGTGTATACTGAATTATTTTATCATTTATCTCTTTCCATACAATGTGAAATTAAGTGTTTATAAACAATTGAAAAGTCAGCAACTAAAATTCAGGACAATATAAATTAGCCACATTCTTGGATCACCTCAGCCCTCGCACTACAATGAAATCAAAAACAACACACACAAAATTCTGGAGGAACTCAGCAGGTCGGGCAGCATCTATGAAAATTAATAGATAGATGAGGTTTTGGAGCCCTGCAGCTAATTTTAATCTCATACAGTATGCCACTGATATGAAACCTGATTTTGATTCTGATTCTATGTTACTTCTCCAATATGTGTAACAGGTGAGAATTTTTACTGTAGCTCTCTTCAGACCTCATCTGCCCCAGGGAGTTGCACAGCATGAACCTGGATAGATCACACTTCGACTAACATTGAAAGATCTAACCATGATCACAGGTATATTGGGAAACTAGCAATGGAGATCAGCAAAGGTATGCAGGGTCAAGGGTCAGGGCAACCGTGGTGGTGAGATAGGGAAAACAGAAATGTCTTCACCTTGGACAAGTGTGAACTGTTCATTTACTGTACCCTATGATTCTATGAGAAATAGAAACTGCTGGGGTTGTTTATTCACACAGACCGTTTCCTGTCAAAATGTTGATTTCGTTTCGGAACACATCCGACATGGATTTTACCTATTGTGACTGTGCAATTCCATTCAGTAGCTTTTCCCCTGACATCTAACTAAAGCAAAGTGAATTCCCATCAAAGCTCTTGAAATTGCATCAACAGATGGAATAAATTTCAGAAGAGATGAGCTTTCAAGGTTCCTTCAAAGAGCAGAATCAGCCCTCAGAGAGGAGATGGAATGAGGTCAAGAATGCATGCTGAGTTTGCCTGAAAAGTCTCTACAGTTATTTCCTACTTTGATCCCTCTTCAGCAGCAAGTTTCCAAAAACAGGCTTGATGGAAATATCACAACACACACAAAAAGCTAGAAGAACTCATCAGATCAGGCAGAATTTATGGAACAGAGTAAACAGTTGATTTTTTGGGCCAAGACCTTTCATCAAGTCTCATGTCATGTCTTTTTCGTGTCTCATATTTGACTGAATTATCACCAAGGCACCTCCAGAATGATGTATGGATCTTGGAGTGCAAGTCCTAAACTCCCTGAGATTTGGAACAGAGGGAAATGGTAAAGTAGGTGGTAAAGAGACCTTATGACATTGGACAAGCATTGAGCATTCAAGAATTCAAGTTGCAGAAGGGATTCACCAGATTTGTGCCTGCATTAGAGGACCATAAGACCAAAAGGCATAGGTGCGAATTTAGGCCCTCTCAACCCCATTCACCTGCCTTCTCCCCATAATCTTTGACACCTTCAATAATCAAGAACCGATCAACCTCCATTTTAAATAATGACTTGGTCTCCACAACCACCTGTGGTAGTGAATTAATGGATTCACCACACTACATCTGAAGAAATTTTCCCTCATCTCTGTTCTAAAGGAACGTCCTTGTACTCTGAGACTATTCCCGCTGGTCGTAGACTCCCCAACTACAGGAAACATCCTCTCCACATGCACTACATCTAAGCCTTTCAGTATTTAATAGGTTTTAATGAGATACCCCCTTGTTCTTTTAATCTCCAGTGAGTACAGACCCAGACCCATTTAATGCTCCTGTTGGTTGGACTAGGGGTGATGTAACTTTCTACTCACAGTCACAACAACACTCAAAGTTTTCAAAGGCACATTTAATGCCAGATGTTACGTACCCCATTACTGGGTCACTTACCAGCAAAGATAGAGAGGTCCGTTGAAGTCTGATGGTACTATTTTTAATGGTATTTATTGATAAAAATACACAAAAATAATATCAATGCAAACATACATATAATATATGTTGTCAATACTAAATCTAAAAGCGTGGGTATAATAATAATCAATAAGAAATAGCTCTATCGTTGTCTAGGGGATAATGTATTGTCTGATGGAAATATAAAAGTCACAGTTCATTCAAGCTGCAGCTTTTGGTTGGAGAGAGAGACGGATTAAAACTTGCCCATTCCTTTTATGATGTCGATCCTTCGAGAGTCGTTGGGGCTGATTTCTCCTTTAGCTAAGCTGCCTTCCATGGTAGGGCCTCAATCCCGGGGCAACGGGAAAAGACACACGTGGGCCCTCCACCGGCTATCGCTATTAAACGCCGTCACGGAACTTCTAGCATTTCTCCTGGTGCGTGTCAAGGGCTGTTCCCCAGACCCTCTTTTATCCTGACTCATGGGGTCTCAGATGTCAATCAGGGTGGAATGATGCCATCCCCCAACCAGCCCACGTTGCCTGAGGGCTTCCATGAAGCACAGTACTCAATACACAATTCCGTCTCCAAGAGACAATGACCTATTCCGTGGCTTTGTATTGCTGGGCCAGGACATTCCAAACGTCTCTCTCTCATTTCCTGGGTCTCCTGACCTGACTTAATAGCGATCTTGCGATTCTCAAAAAGGAGGGGGGGCACAGGCGTAACACAGAGAAATGTATATAAAATATATCCTGAAATTCTTTTTCTTCTCAACCACCCATGAAAACAGAGGAGTGCCCCGAAGAACGAATGACAGTTAAATGCTGGAAACCCAAAGCACCCCGCAGCTACCCCCACCCATGCATAAGCAAAAACCCCCACACCCACCAGAAAAAAAAGCATCAGTGACCCCACCGAGCAATCAACAGTGCAGCAAAGCATCAAGAAAGACAAAGGCTTGCAGTACCCCAAAGTTTACTCGTTCAATCAGTAATTCAACATATCACAGGTTCTCTCTCTCCCTAATAAGGGAAAAGAGGTGTCCCCATTTCACAGAGAGAGGGGAGACATAACAAACAACTCACTTATTTATGATGTTAAAAGTCTGTTGCATATATACCTCAAGAATGGTTGAAAAGAGATAAATATTTAATGAATATACTGCTGGTATATTTCTCCTTTCACTTGTTCTTTCTTTCCTCTTTTTTATAGATAAATAACTCAGATAAATATTATATGATTTGTGGCATATATGATATATATGTACAATATCTGAAATACATCTTATGGAAATGTTGGTTTGATGATGAACTTAAATAAAAAATAAATTACAAAAAAAAGTCTGTTGCGTCACTTTTTCTGAGCTCTGTTCCCAAAGAACTTGGGTCTCTGGACACACAGCCAGCAGCCAAATTACTGCTTTTAATCTTCTGTGTGAACCCACTACACATCAGGCAGTGGCACCGATCTCGAGTCCACTCACCTCCAGAGCCATGAAATTCAGGAACCCTGAAGGCACAGTAATCTTCTAGGCCACTTCCTTGGTGTATTGAATAGTGGCCAGTCGTGAGACCCTGAGAACAGGTTGCATTTCTGCAACGAACCGAAGTCAGTGTGTAACTCCAGATCAGGGTCTTCAAAAGAACCTTGAAAGGGAAAAAATAGAGATATTAAAGATAGAAATAGAGTTGTTTCTGAAAATGCAAGCAAAGGAGTCGCTGTTAGGCGCCATTGCCTCCTAAGCTCTACATAGGCTCTTTCCCTTTCTACCATTAACTATTCACCATGAACACCTTCCCTAATGACTCAACACGGCCAACATGTTAAATCAAGCAAAAAATAAAAGATCTGGATGAATCAGTTGGGCTCTGCAGAGGCAGAGTGGTCAACATTATAGATTAATCTGCTTCCTCGAACCATTTACTGTTGCTTCAGATTAGAACACTTGCTGTTGGTTGTGTCCAATATTTTAATTCTTCTCACCATTATGTTCAGTCTGGGAATCAGTTAAGTATTTCTGTCTTACTAATATAGCTGAAAGCCTTTCAGATGTCACACACCACACACCATTTGCGTCACCTTGTTTTTTTTTAATCAAACTTCCTGCTTCCTTCTTCCTCATTTTTATTTCAGTTTTTCTTGCTGAGGACAGACAGGTCCTGTCTGGTTCACTGTGAAAAAAATAAGCTGTGGTCTTCAATTTTTTTGACTGCTTTTCTATCCGGTAAGTGACAAACTGCACTGGGAATTTGCACAATCAGTGTTGGTCTGGGGGTCGTACACAATTACCTCAACAGTGCTTGAATAGCTGCAGACAGTAAAGATGTCAGAAACTGGGGTTCAGAGTACACTCCTGGAGGAATTCAACGGATCAAGCAGCATCTGTCAGATGGAGAGGAAACGTTAATGGTTTGGATCGACGCTCTGCAACAAGGATGAATGGAGAGGGTGATAGTGTAAATAGAAGAGAGGGAGGTGTAAGACAGGGTCCACTAGGCGGTTGGGGACTGAGGAGAGGTGAAGCATGATAGGCAAGTGGAATGGGGAGGGAAAGGGGTGTTGTTTGGAGGTGGGTGAGAGGTGGAAGCAGATAAGGAGAAAAGGGGAATAATGTGTAGAAAAATGGGGTTGGGGAGAAAATGTCCAGTTGGAGAAATTTCCTGCAAGCTGTTAAGCTAGAACATCAGGTCTACCATTGCTCCTACTATGTTATCTATATTTATAGAATTTGGTACTTTTTCTGGATATAAACTTAATTTACATAAAAATTATTCTGATTGTTCTGATGAAATACCTTTTAATATTGCCAAAACCATTTTACTTACCTTGGTATCAAAATTACAAAAAATTTTAAAGACCTATATAGGCATAATTTCTTCCCTTTAGTTGAATATACTTAACAGGCGCTTTCTAAATGGTCATCTATGTCGATGTCATTGATAGGTCGAATAAATGCTATAAAAATGGTTATTCTACCAAAATTTTTATATATATTTCAAGCAGTTCCCTCTTTCATTCCAAAAACATTTTTTGATAAAATAGATACTCTGATTTTGTCTTATGTTTGGAATAATAAAAGCTCTAGAGTGAATAAACATTTATTGCAAAAATCAAAAGAAGATGGAGGACAGACTTTACCAAACTTTAGATTTTATTATTGGGCAATTAATATTTGTTATATTACTTTTTGGGTTTATGATATAGATGACCGAGATCGCCCTTCATGGTTACAGTTGAAGGAAAATTCAGTAATGGGGTTTTCATTAGCTTCTTTATTAGGAGCTTCTCTTCCGTTTTCTCTCTCCAGAATAGGTAGACAAGCTCTTAACCCTATTGTTAAACATATTTGAAAAATTTGGTTTCAATTACGTAGATTTTTTTAATTAAATGATTTTTTTACTTTCTAGTAATATTTATTCTAATTTCTTTTTTAAACCATTAACTTTGGATAAGGCTTTTTTAACATGGAAAATTAAGGGAATAAAAACTTTTTTAGGTTTGTTTTTACAAAACTGTTTAATGTCTTTTTCACAGTTAATGGATAAATATGATATCTCTAATACACATTTTTTCAGGTATATACAGGTTAGGAATTTTTTACGTGATTTTTTACCGAATTACCCCTTGGCCTGCTCTTTAAATTTGGCTTATGTTATTTTTCAGTTTAAACCTTTTCAAAAATGATTAATAGCTATCATTTATAAACAGTTAGTGAATGCTCGCATGTCGTCTAATGATAGGGTTCAATGCACTTGGGTTCAATGTCGCCTAATGATAGGGTTCAACATTCACTTTCAGATAATCGATGGAGTAACATTTATTATTTAGTCAATAATTCATCTATCTGCGCATGCCATATCTTAAGTCAGTTAAAGATAGTATACAGGGCCCATATGTCCAAAGATGAATTGGCGCATATTTTTCCTAATATAAGCCCTATTTGTGACAGATGCAACACAGAAGTGGCTACTCTAACTCATATGTTTTGGTCATATATAAGTTTAAATAATTTTTGGAGGGATGTGTTTGGAATATTATCTAAAGTTATGGATGTCCAACCTAATCCGCTTACAGCAATTTTTGGGATTATTCCAGAGGAAGCAAGCAAAGTATCTGCTTCCGCCCAACATGTGATAGCTTTTTCAACTTTACTGGCTAGGAGAGCTATTTTGCTGCACTGGAAAGAATCTAACCCACTTACTATTTTCTATTGTTTCTCCTCCATTATGCCATGTCTCAGCTTGGAGAAAATTAGACGCTGGACATTTGATACATCCTTTAATTTTGAACAAGTCTGGTGACCCTTTATTCAATGTTTTCACATGATTTAATTTATTTTTATTTATTTGTTTTTCTTTATTCTCTTTGGGGAAAATCCTTATCCATGACGGTTCGGAGGTGACTGGAAGGATGTGTTTTTCTTTCTCTCTCTCTCTCTCTCTCTCTCTCTCTCTTTTTCTAATTTTATCCTCAATTGGACTGCCCAATCTTTCTTTTTCTTTTCTTTTTTTTCCTCATTCTCTTTTTTTTTGTTTCAGTTTAGTTAGTGGGTTTTTTTCTTTATCAATAAAATTTCCAATCTTTTTTTTATGATTGCTATGAGGAGTTGTAGTTTTTTTTGACCATTGTATATATAACAGCATAATGTTTTATCTATTTGATTTTAACATTATATACTTTCTGTTTTTGCTATTGTTGTTTATACGTCTTTTATATTATCTACTTGTTAAACTCCTCTTCTGGTTTGTATATTCTTTATTTGGAAATCAATAAAAAAATTGAAAAATGAAAAAGGTCTACCATTGCTGGAGTCTGCAGGAATCACTACAACAATTGGCGTAATTGTGTCGAAATCAAAGTCTTTCCTGGGCCATTTCAGCAGGGTAATTAGTGAAGAACATTACTGGATGTGGAGTCAAAGGTAAACCAGGGTGGGTAAGGATGAGAGATTTCTGTCCTGAAAGGCCTTTCCGATCCAGATGGGGTTTTGACAGTCTGGTAGTTGAACTTTATCATTATTAATGTGTGATTTTTTTATTCCAGACATAAATAATTCATTGGATTTAAACTCTCAATGTATCCTTACAGAAATTGAAATCACAGCTGGATTTCTAGACACTAAAGTGGTAATGAACACTGTTGCACCACCTTCTAACTGCACATAGAAATACTTGACAAGTACAAAATACAGAATTTGTACAATAACCAGAGGGCGCAGTTACAGACATCATGAGGGGTTTCTTTCTGTAGTTTATAAACTTGTCTGTAAGTGATGAGGAAATCAGAACATTAGCCTTATGTGGAGAATTGAAATATGACCTTAAATGATCATACTGAGCCCCATCTCAACCCCAGATTTCCCCAAAATCTGAAGCACACACTCAAATCTGGGAGCATCCCAAATTAATTAGCTGGGATCTTTGTGTACATCAGAGATAACTGAAAATTCAAAATTGCAGCTGTCCCTTAGTACTGCACTAGAAGGTCAGCCCTGGGTTTCTGCTCAGGACTCTGGAGTGGGAAGTGAACCCACAATGTACTGACACAGGGGAGAGAGCACTGACACAGTAACAGCACTGACTGCACTTCAGACCAAAATCATTGGCAGTGGCAACACATGCCACATGCTGGACGTGACTTGGACTTGCTTTTACCAGCATGTTCAAGGTTATCTGTTTGCATTTAATTGTTCCTTTTCCTTCAGGTCTGAAAATGCCTCCCACAGTTTCAGGTGCATTGAGGGCAGCAAAATATTTAAGAGGAGTTGTGGGAAGAGTGATCACAATCGATTGTCACTATGGAGCAAAGTACCGCTCAGACACAAAGTACTGGTGCCATGGACAGACTCGTCACTGTTCAGTTTGAGCGGAAACAAAAGAGCAACATGGATGAAGTGGACAATTGTCAATCACAGATAACCTAGAATGGGGAATATTTACTGTTACTGTGGAGGATCTTCACTCTGGAGATACAGGATGGTACAGCTGTGGAATTTCAATACCAGGTGCCGATTGGAGATTTACCGTACATCTACAAGTATTTGACTTCAGGGCAAAATGTTTCCCTCTCTACAGCTTGTCATTGAACCTGGTCATAATTTGATTTTGTGCTGAAAGCTACAGAACATGTGACAGGTATCTCACAAGTTATAGCCTTGAAACATTCAGTGGCCATTTTATTAGATACCTCCTATACCCAATGAACTTGCCACTGAGTGTTTGTTCATGGTCCTCTGCTGCTGTGGTCCATCCACTTCAAGGCTCAATGTGTTGTGTATTCAGATGCTCCTCTGCATAACTGTCAAACATTAGTATGATTATTTAAATTCAGAAGTAATTCAAATGTAACAAGTTCCACAAATTCACCACCTTCTGACAAAAGAAATTTTTCCACATCTCTTTTTAAATGGACACCCCTCTATCCTGAGGCTGTGCCCTCTTGTCCTGGACTCCCCCACCGTGGGACACATCCTTTCCATATCTACTCTGTCTAGGCCTTTCAACATTCGAAAGGTTTCAATGAGATTGCCCTCATCCTTCTAAATTTCAGCAAGTACAGATCCAGAGCTATCAAATATTCCTTGTATGAAAACCCTTTCATTCCTGGAATCATCCTTGTCAACATTCTCTGAACCCTCCGCAATGTCAGCTCGTCTTCTCTGAGACAAGGAACCAAAACTGTTCACAACAATCAAAGTGAGGCCTCTCCAGTGCCTTATAAAGCTTCACCACATTGGGTGTTAGAGCATCTTTATTTTAGTCAGCTCTCATGGTTTTCTTTTGGTTTGCAGCTGACTGTAAGGAGGCAAACCTCAAGACTGTATATTATAGATATATTTGATAATGAATGTACTTTGAACTTTGGATTTTGAAATTGAAGTGCACTCTGACAGGCTGTGGTCTCATAAGCTGCAACGGAATAGAATTCTGAGTTTTAAACTTTCAGAAGTGTGTTCCAGTTTAGAGAGGATTCTGCAGGATCAAAGAGTTATAGGTTATGCAAACAGGAGCTTTGGCCCAAATCAGCCATGCTGACCACAGAGTCTTCCTCAGCTTCTCCCATTTCCCTACATTTGTCCCATATCCATCTAAATCTTTCCTATACATGATCTTGCCCAAACGTATTTTAAGCAATTTATTTGTGTCCACCTCTAGTACTTGCTCTGGCATCTTTTTCCATGTACACACTGCTCTGTTTGGAAAACATTGCCCCTCCAGCCCCTCTCAGACTTTGCCCTCTCACTTACAGAGTAGCGTCTCTAGCTTTTGGCTCCAAGGGTAGTCATAGCCGAAGGGTGGTAGTGGGGATGAGCTCCCACTGCTAAACAAATGCTCTTCACAGCGTGCGTCTCAAACAGCCTCTGACAACCAAGTCCAACTCCTGGCCTTCATGTGTTGCATAGTTCTTATGCCCGGCAGAGCTGTTCTCACTGATGGGAGAAGGGGCAGATGCGGACCACTGGCACCTTAAAACCAGTTGCGCTCGGTGTGCAGATGGGTCTCGTTAACCATGGATGGTAGCTCACCTAGGAGGGGGAAAACTCCAATTTCAAATCTCCTCTGCCTTGCGGCTATACCCGCTCATAGGAAAGGCTTTGGGAGTGAACCCCAAGGAAAAATCTGGAGTCGGAGTCCCGAAGGTGGCTGACTGCTGTATCCAGGATTAGCACGGCCACTCCTGCGATGCTGCTGGCACCAAACTGTACCGACTTCCGTCGTTCCTTTGGACCTGTCATCAGCATGGAGAGGGGGTCCCACTGCATGGGCAACAGACGGATCTCCGTATCAACTCTGCCCTGGCTTGTACCCTGGAAAAGACACTCTCAATGACAACAAGAGGCGCAGTACCCATGGTTGACCACGACCGATGGAGGCCACACACACACACACACTCTGGGATAAAGACTGTGACCATCCACCATACTTTTGCCCACAAAACAAAGAAACACAATGAAATCCACAACAAACCACACACACAACAAACATCCAATGTGCAGAAGAAGATAAGTTGTGCTGTTACGATACGGCAACAATGAATATAGAAATGAGACAGGTTTGTTTTTTACAAACAAAGAAACATTTATTTAAACTCTGCTCAATAAAAATGAAAAAGTAAACAAACGACTAACTTAATCGGAAGTTAACTGCTATACGGCAACTCGAACTGTTCTTAAAGAGATAAATGTGAACACAGTTCTTAAAGTGATAAATGTGAAAGTCCAAATGATTTATACAGTCATCTAAGAGAGACTTTCCTGAAGTAACGAATTCCTTGATGACATAACAATACTGTTGATCCTAGTTGAAATATGCCTCACCCGAAGGATTCACAAAGAAGTAAATAAAAACTGCTTGAAGGAACTGACTGTTTTCTTGGTGAATAATGCTGCACCGAACTCTTTCTGCTCTTACAATGCAATGGCTATCTCAGATGCAGGTTACTATTCCCTGAACGAAGATCCAATAATGTTGATCCTGTATTACCGCCAACAATATCAACTTTATTCGATCCTTCGGGTTTCCATACTTCGGTAAAATTGTCACTCTCCAATACTTACACTTTAAAATTTGATTGAAGATACATCAAACATAACTGGCAGTGGTTTTCAAAACTGCCGGCCCAATGGCAATGTACCTTACAGTAAGAATCAAAACTCCACTTTAAAACAAAACTGCATCATGAAACCAAATATACAGCATAACGGAGTAATGGACAACTTAAACAACATTCCAACAAAAACTCTTGTGTCACAGCAGGCTTTCCCCATTTTATACCTGTTGGAACAGACCATCACATGACCTCACACTGGTGGGAAAATTACATCATGTGACCTCACACTGGCAGGAAATTACTTCACCCCACCATCACAAGACTATTACATCATGCTCACCAGATACTCAATTACATCATGGCCAGAAGACAACCTCAAGATACCCACGATGTATGTAACAATGCAAGTAGTAAAAGCATGTAAGCAAATAATACATGAAATGAGACACAGAGTCCCTGAAAGTGAGTTCACAGCTGCAGAGTCAGTTCAGCACTGAGATGAGTGATGCCAATCCAGGAGCCCGATAGCTGCCCGGAACCAACTGCTGATGAACCCTGGGGTGTGGGACCCAGGACTCCAGCACCTTCCACCTGATGGTAGAACCAAGAAGAGAGGGAGACCGGTCAAATGCAAGCAGACAGGACAAACTCAGCTGGTGGGAGCTTGCTGGCACAGTGTATTGGGGCTGAACACTGGCTCAGTTTTGAGATCCTCTTGTAAACTTACACAACTTTTTCCACTGCCCACAGCACTACACTGTCACCTGTAACTTACTTATTATGTCACCTACATTTTCATTCTAAATTATTAATATTGATAATGAGTAATAGAGGCTAACAAATAACAGCACTGATCCCGATGGCACAGCACTGGTGATAAAGTCTGAATTTTTCAGAAAACCAACACTCCACCACCACAATTTGATTCCTTTCACCAACCCTATTTGGTATGAATCCCGCTAGCTTAACATGTGATCTCACATTACAAATCAGTCTGCTAAGCAAGATCTTGTCAAGTACCTTGCTAACTTGATGTGCTGAACACTACTGCCCTGTCCTCAGCAGTTCCTTTGATCATCTCTTCAAAAAAACTCAGTCAAATTTTTTTGAACAAAGATTTTGCTTGCAGAAAAATCACATTGACTGACAAAGTCATTGCAAATTTAGCTAGATCCTATCTCACACAGTCACCTCCAGTATGTTATTCCCCCCACCCCCAACCGATCTTGTGCTCCCCTGCCTTGAATGTGACTGGATCAGTAATCTATTGACTCAGATATGTGGAAATACACTGAGACATTAGTAGGCAGTGACATTGATGACTCCAATCGAATAAAAATCATTACTTGTGAAGAGCTGTGAGCACGTGATGAGGGACATTGCTGCTGTCTTCTCAGTCTATGTGGAATTCATTTATGCCAATTGACAGTGTGGGAAGAATGCTTGGAACGCAATGACAGCTGATATAAGACTTTTTTGTGTATTATTGTGTTCTATATTTTTTATATTTTTTGTGCTGCATTGAATCCAGAATAACAATGATTTCATTCTCATTTACACATACAGGGAATAACATTAAACAAGCTACAATCTTGAATCTGCTTGTGTAAATTTTATTTTATCTGTCCATTTTCTGAAGAACTGCTCCCTCAGTTCCGGGTGCTTTATAAGCAGAAGATAAAGTAAGAGGAGTTGTGGGAAGAGCGATCACAATCGATTGTCACTATGTACCAATGTACCATTCACACACAAAGTATTTGTGCCACATGTGGGTTTGTCAGTGCATGTCGTTAGTGAATACAAATGGGACAATTGAGCAGTATGGAAGAATGACAATCAGAGATAACACATCCCTGGGAATATTTACTGTTACTATGGAGAAGTTTGTCTCTAATGATACAGGACATTACAGATGTGGAATTACAACATCTGGCAAGCATTCAGTGTTTGCTGTGCATCTACAAGTATCTGATGGTAGGTTTCTCATTGATTGACTTGATATCTCCACTGAAATGTCTGATTCATGTTTTCTCTGGGAAGAGTCAGGACAGCAGGAATACCCTGAAGCTCCACAACAGTACAGAGCCCTGCGGCAAGTTGACAAGGGTAAAGAAACCCCTTTCATGTTGCTCTCACCCAATGCAGGGTCTGACCCACTGATGGAGCAGCGATTTCTAGTGGAAAGTTCAACACATTTTTCTGCCTCTGAACTCCATGAAATGTCAACCTGTCAGAGGAGAAAGTATTTGCTACCCTGAGGCAAATCAGCATGGATAAACCGCCATGGCCTGCTGAGTTTTTCCCTTTGTCTCTATAGACAACAAGTGCAAAAATTACCAGTGCCATGGCATACGGGTATTTAAATCATACCTAGTGACAGAGGAGCTATCAGAGGACTGGAGCATAGCCAATGTTGTTCTGTTGTTTAAAAAAGGCTCTAAACATAAACCAGGAAATTATAGAGCAGTGAGTCTGACATAAGTTGTAGGAAAGTTATTGGAATGTATTCTAAGTGACTGGATATATTTAATATTTGGATAGACATAGACTAATTAAGGATAGTCAGCATGGCTTTGGGTATGGTAGTGCAAGTCTAACCAATCTTATAAAGTTTCTTGAGGTGTTTACCAAGAAAGTGGATGAAGACAAGGTCGTGGATGTTGTTTACATAGACATTAACAAGGCACTTGATGAAAACCAGCTTTGGAAATTGGTCATTAAGCTTCAGTTGCTTAGCATTCAAGATAAGGTAGCAAACTGGATTAGACATTGGCTTTGTGGAAGACGCCAGTGAGTGGTAGCAGATGGTTGCCTCTCTGACTGGAGGCCTGCGACTCATGGAGTTCCACAGGGAATGGTGCTGTTGTTCACATCTATATCAACGATCTGGATGATAATGTGGTTAAATGGAACAGCAAATTTGCAGATGACACCAAGATTGGGGGTGTAGTGGACAGTGAGGAATGCTTTCATGGTTTGCAGAGGGATCTGCAAAAGCTGGAAAAATGGGCTGAAAATCGGCAGATGAAATTTAATGCAGTCAAGTGTGAAGTTTTGGCTAAATGGCCAAATGGCTGAATGGCCTACTCCTGCACCTATTTCCTATGTTTCTATGTTTTGCACCGGAAGCACCAACCAGGGTAGTTCTTACACAAAGAACAGTAGGGCACTGAGGAGTGTGGTAGAACAAAGGGAATACTGGTCCATAATTTGTTGAAAGTGGTGTCACAGTTAGATTGGGTCATAAAGAAAGCTTTTGGCACATTGACCTTTATTTAAAAAATATATTGAGTGTGTCATGATACGTATCTGCTTCTATTCTAAGCTTTTCTAACACTACCTGTTCCAGGTGTAACTGGATCACTGCTTTACTTACAGGGAACTTATCTAACTCCACGTCATTGAAAACACCCAAATTTATATAGTGTTCCACGATTTTCCTCTGAATTACAGGCTTTGTTGTAGCCTTTGAAATACCTTTAAGTTCCAACCTGCTAGCAATCTCAGATACATCACCCTTTTTCACCTTCGCTAATAACTCTGGGTCCGGTGATGCCAGAAAATCATCAATATTCATTGTTGCCGAATACCACTGACAAACCTATTAAACAAAAGAATCGGGAATTTCCCTTTTCCAATTCAGATCGACAATTAAGTAAGCACATAAACTCAAAAACGGAACATATCCCACAAGCCCTCAATTATTATGATACATCTCTGGCAACAATGAATATCAAATTGAGACAGGTTTTGTATATAAACAAATAAACATTTATTTAACTCTGTTCAACAAAAATGAAAAGTAAACAAATGACCAACTTAACCAGAAGTTAACTTCTATACAACAACTCGAACAGTTCTTAAAGTGGTAAATGCAAAAGTCCAAATGATTTATGCAGTCAATTAGGAGAGACTTTTGTGAAGTAATGAATTCCTTGAAGATGTGACATTACTCTTGATCCCAGCCAACATATGCCTTGCCCGAAAGACTCACGATGTAGGAAATAAAAACGGCTTAAAGGAACTGAACTTTTCCTTGGCAAATAACAGTGGCCCAATCCCTTCTGCTCTTGCAGGCAGGGGTTATCTCAGATGCAGGTTACTATTCACTAAATGAAGATCCAATAAGGTCGATCCTGTATTAAACCTCTGACGACAACAACTTTACTTGATCCTTTGGGTTCCCGTACTTCGGTAAAATCCATTCTCCAAAAATTAAAATTTAAAATTAAATCAAAAATACATCAAACATAACTGGCAGTGATTTTAAAAACTGTCAGCACAACAAGTCTTACGGTAGAAAGTAAAAGTCCACTTTAAAACAAAACTTCTGCATGAGACCAAATACACAGCATAATGGAGTAACTGATGAATTGAACGATGTCTCAACTGAAAACTCCTGCATCACAGCAGGCTTTCCAGTTTTATACCTGTTGAGAACATGTCATCATGTGACCTCACACTGGCAGAAAAATTACATCATGTGACCTCACGCTGGTGGGAAATTACATCACCCTACCATCACAAGACCATTACATCATGATCACCAGATACCCAATTACATCATGGTCATAAGACAGTCACAAGATACCCAGGGGTATGTAACACCTCCGTCCAAAAAATATTTTTTTGGTATGTCGTGAGCAAAATTTTAACAATTAACCAATTACATAAAAAAACAAACGTATAAAATCTACAAAATACACAATATACATAGTATTATCATACAGCACCTTACAAATTAATATACAGTAGGAGTGTTACAAATGTTAAAATATCACTCCATAAAGAAAATTATATTGTACATTCAACATCTAGATAGACAGTCAGCAATCACATTACCTTTGCCTTTAATATGAGTTATCAAAATATTATACTCCTGTAACATCAGATTCCAATTTATTAACATTCTATTTTTGTTTTTCATCTTACTCAGAAACACTTATGGATTATGATCAGTGAAAACTATGAGTGGTTTTTGTACCAACATGCACATTAAAATGTTGTAAAGCCAACATATGGGATAATAATTCCTTTTCTATATTGAATAGTTTCTTTGATGCTTATTAAATTTCTTAGAACAGTAAGCTACTGGATGATCAACCTTGTCATTCTCATTCCTTTGAAGTAGTACTGCTCCTGCAGCCTCATTGCTAGCATCTACAGCTAATGAAAATGGTTTTTCAAAGTCAGGTGGCCAGAGCACAGGTTGATGACATAGCACGGCTTTCAATTTCTGAAATGCCTCCTGACAAAGCACAGTCCACACAAACTTCTCATTTTTCTTCAAGAGGTTAGTTCATGGAAGAGCAATATTAGCAAAATTCTTATAAATTTTTGGTAATATTCAACCATTCCCAAAAATCTTCTGAGAGTTTTTTTACCAGTTGGAGTGGGGACCTCTAAAATGGCCCCATCTTTTGCCTGAACAGGAGCTAACTCACCTTGATCCAAAACATAACCAAGGTAAGTCACAGTGGCATGACCAAATTCACTTTGAGCTAAGTTAATAGTTAAGTGAGCTTTTGAATGCCTTTCAAATAGTTTCTCCACTGCAGTAACAAGTGCTTCCCAAGTATCACTTCCTGTAACTAAATTGTCAATATAGGCAGCTTGATCTTTTAACCCATCAATCACAGAATTAATCATCTGCTGGAAAGGACCAGGTGCATTCTTCATCCCAAAAGGAAGACCATTATATTCATATAACCCAGATGGGGTTACAAATGCAGAAATCTCTCTACCTCTATCTGTCAATGGAACACACCAATACTCTTTCAACAAATCAATCTTTGTAATAAACTTTATCCACACAATCATCCACTCTAGGGATTGAATACACATCTGTTTTTATTACAGCATTCACCTTCCTGTAGTCAGTACAAAACCGAATACTACGTCTGACTTAGGCACCATAACACAAGGTGAACTCCAGTTAAATCTAGAAGGTCTAATAATATTATTCTCCAACATATACACAATTTCTTTCTTAGCAAGTTCACAATTTTCCATGTTCATCTGATATGGATGTAGCTTTATGGGTTTGGCATCTTCAACATCTACATCATGTGAAGATACTGTGGTTCTTTTAGGAATGTCTGGAAATAAATCCCTATATTTAAAAATTAATTGCTTTATCTGCTGCTTCTGCTCTGGCCATAAATGAGCTAATTTCTCCTCAATATTTTCCAGAATTTTTGAGTTTGGTAATCTGGCAGAAATAATACTGGGTTTAAAATCAGCTTCAGATGAATCATCGATTAAGTTCCAAGTGAGATCAGACTCATTATTATTGATGGCAATAGTCATAATAGCAGACTGTTTCTCATAACATGGTTTTATCATATTTATATGACAAAGCTGAGTTGGCCCTGTTTGATCTGGCATTTTATCACATAATTCACATCATTAACTTCAGACATAATTTCATAAGGACCATGAAATCTAGTTTGTAAAGGATTTGTTTGCCCTGGGAAAAGAACCAACACCTTATCTCCAGGCTTAAATTACCTCATTCTAGCTTTTTTATCATACCAGGTTTTCATTTTCACCTGAGCTGATTTTAATTTTTTCCTGGCTAAACTACAAGCTTTATGTAATCTATCCTTAAATTCCAGCAAATTAGCGTGTACCTCTTTATTAATCCATTGTTCTTTTAATAAGGCCAAAGGTCCACTAACTCTATGCCCAAATACAAGTTCAAATGGGCTAAAAAAAAACCTAATGATTCCTGTACTGACTACCGTACTGCAAATAGAAGTAAGTATATACCCTCATCCCAATCATTTCCATTTTCTACACAATACATCCTAATGATAGTCTTGAGGGTAGAATGAAACCTCTCCAAGACTTCTTGTGATTCTGGATGGTATGCAGATGAGGTAATCTGCTTAGTTCCCAGTTTATAAACTATCTGTTGAAACAATCCAGACATAAAATTACTACCTTGATCAGATTGTATTTCCTTAGGCAACTCAAAATAAGTAAAGAATCTTATAAGAGCCTTTGTTACAGTTTTAGCCATTATATTCCTAAGTGGTACTGCCTCTAGAAACCTAGACGCCGTGCATATGGTGGTCAGCAAATATTCATGGCCAGCTTTAGTTTTTGCTAATGGGCCTACAGAATCTACAATAATGTTAGAAAACGGTTCACCAAATGTGGGGTTAGGTTGCGGTGGAGCCACTGGAATAACTTGATTAGGTTTACCCACAATTTGGGAAGTATGACATGTTCTGCAAAATGTTGCCACATCTTTTCTCAAACCAGGCTAGTAAAAATGTTTAAAACCTTGCCCACAGTTTTCTTCACCCCTTGAAGTCCACCCAAGGGCACACTATGAGCTAAAGTTAAAATCTCATTCCGATAAACTTTAGGAACAACTACCTGATGAACAACCTTCCATTTATCACTTGCAGGAATTGCAGGTGATCTCCACTTCCTCATTAATACTCCTTTCTCAAAATAACATCCTACTGGCAACTTATCAATTTTACTATCCAGGAGCGCTTGTTCCTTTAATTTGATAATCTCAGGGTCTCAACTCTGCTCTACTATGATCTTCTTCCAAGACAGAGACAAATCTTCATGGGCAGACTTACTCCAAGAATCTTGATCAAACAATGAAGGTAAGAAAGTTTCTGACACATCCTCAAAATTTGAATCCTGAGTTGAACAGCCATGGGCAACAATCTCATCCTGCACATCAAGCTTTTTAGCCACAGCTTGAATCACAACACAGGAGGAATCTGTGTTAGTATCCATCCGTGGTTCCTCTGACTTTACTGTCATATGCACTTCAGGAAAAACTTGTCCACCTGCTAAATCATTCCCTAACAATAGAGAAACATCATTCACAGGTAAGCTGGGTTGTAGTCCTACTTTAACAGGTCCTGTAACTAACCCCAACCTTAAACTTACTCTATGCAAATGTACAGGCATAAGGGCACTCCCAACACCTTGTATATAGTTTACCACACCAGTGTCAGACTCATCATTAAACTTTAACACACTGTCTAACATTAGTGATTGAGAAGCTCCAGTATCCCTAAGGATTTTTATTGGCACCAGAGTGGATCCCTCTTTCAAGGATATAAATCCTTCGGTTATAAAATGATCATATCCCCTATTAACTTGGTCAGACTCTGACAAAGCTTCATTTGTATTTATCAAACCCTGTGGATTTACAGGTGTTTCAGTATGTTGCACACAAGCATGTGGGACTGTTTCCTTCTCCTTCAATCAGAAATAATTAGCTATTACGTGACCAGGTTTCCTACAATAATAACAAATAGGACCAAACTGTCTTTCCTTCATGTTTTCCTTCCTCCTTCCCTTTCTCACTAACTTCTGATTTAATTTCTAGTTTATCTTGACTCTCTGTGCTATTTTTCCTTTTAAAAGTTCTACCCTGATGAAATTTCCTCTTATGGATTAAAGCATACACATCTGCTAATATAGCAGTCTCCTGAAAGGTAGCAGTGTCCCTCTCATTTAAGTATGTTCTTACTTCAACAGGGATGTTCCTTTTAAATTCCTCCATTAAAATCAACTCTTTTAATGTATTATACTCCCCATTCACATTTTTTTAGAGGAAACCCATCTCTCAAAACACACAGCTTTATCGTAGGCAAGTTCCACGTAAATATTTTCCATGGATTTCTTCAAATTTCAGAATGTTTCTCTACAAGCTTCTGGAACAAGTTCATACACTTTCAGTATATGCTGCTTCACAATATCATAATTAAGTGCTTGCTCAGCTGTTAAAGCTGTATAAACTTGTCATGCCTTGCCTTTAATTACACTCTGTAACATCACTGGTCATTTCTCTTTTGGCCACTCTGAAATCAGAGCAACAGTTTCAAAATGTTGGAAATATTTCTCTACTTCTGTTTCATTAAATGGAGGAGCTAATATAACTTCTTTACTAATAACAAACTGTTTCTTAGAACCAGAGGACTGATTCTTGGACCTTAATTCCGCCATTGCAAGTTCAATTTCCCTCCTTTTATTTTCAGCTTCTAACCAACTCAGCTTCCAATTGTTTCTGTTTTAACTCAGCTTCTATTCTGAGCTTTTCTAATGCTACCTGTTCTAGGTGTAACAGGATCACTGCTTCACTTACAGGGAACCTATCTAACTGCACATCATCGAAAACACCCAAATTTATATAGTGTTTCATGATTTTCCTCTGAATTACAGGTTTCATTGTAGCCTTCGAAATACCTTTAAGTTCCAACCTGCTAGCAATCTCAGATACATCACTCTTTTTCGCCTTCGCAAATAACTCCGGGTCTGGCGATGCAAGAACGTCATCAATATTCATTGTTGCTGAATACCACCCACAAACCAATCAAACAAAAGAATCAGGAATTTCACTTTTCCAAATCAGACTGATAATTAAACTCAAAAACTAAGCACATAAACTCAAAAATGTAACATATCCCATGAGCCCCCAATTGTTACAATACATCTCTGACAACAATGAATATAGAATTGAGACAGGATTTTTTTTTATAAACAAAAAACATTTATTTAACTCTGTTCAACAAAAATGAAAAGTAAACAAACGACTAACTTAACCAGAAGTTAACTGCTATATGGCAATTCGAACAGTTCATAAAGTGATAAATGCCAACACAGTTCTTAAAGCGGCAAATGCAAAAAGCCAAATGATTTATACAGTCAATTAGAAGAGACTTCCCTGAAGTAATGAATTTGTTGATGACATGACGGTACTGCTGATCCCAAAGGTAATATGCCTTGCCCGAAAGACTCATGATGTAGGAAACAAAAATAGCTTAAATGATCTGACCTTTTCCTTGGCGAGTAACACTACCCCAACCCTTTCTGCTCTTATAGACAGGAGTTATCTCGGATGCACTGGATTGAACTAGAACCAATGTCCCAGGGGGAGCGTTTGCTAATGCTGTTCAGGAGGCTTTAAACTAATGTGGCAGGGGGATGGGATCAAGTGCAGAGAGGCAGAGGGGTATAAAATGAGGGTAGAAGCAAAAAGTAGTAAGGTGAAAAGTAAAAGTGGCAGGCAGGGAAATCCAGGCCAAAAAGCAAAAATAGCCACTTTCCAACATAATTGTATAAGGGCTAAGAGTGTTGTAAAAACAAGCCTGAAGGCTTTGTGCATCAATGCGAGGAGCATTCGTAACAAGGTGGATGAATTGAATGTGCAGATAGTTATTAATGAATATGATATAGTTGGGATCACGGAGACATGGCTCCAGGGTAACCAAGGATGGGAGCTCAACATCTAGGGATATTCAATATTCAGAAGGGATAGACAGGAAAGAAAAGGAGGTGGGGTAGCATTGCTGGTTAGAGAGGAGATTAACACAATAGAAAGGAAGGACATTAGCCTGGAGGATGTGGAATCGATATGGGTAGAGCTGCATAACACTAACGGGCAGAAAATGCTGGTGGGAGTTGTGTGCAGGCCACCTAACAGTAGTAGTGAGGCTGGGGATGGCATTACACAGGAAATTAGAAATGCGTGCATTAAAGGAACATTAGTTATAATGGGTGACTTCAATCTACATATAGATTGGGTGAACCAAAGTGGTAAGGGTGCTGAGGAAGAGGATTTCTTGGAATGTATGCGGGATGGTTTTCTGAACCAACATGTTGAGGAACCAACTAGAGAGCAGGCCATTCTAGATTGGGTATTGAGCAATGAGGAAGTGTTAGCAATCTTGTCGTGCGAGACCCCTTGGGTAAGAGTGACCATAATATGGTGGAATTCTTCATTAAGATGGAGAGTGACATAGTTAATTCAGAAACAAAGGTTCTGAACTTAAAGAAAGGTAACTTTGAAGGTAAGAGACGTGAATTAGCTAAGATAGACTGGCAAATCATACTTAAATGGTTGACGGTGGATATGCAATGGCAGGCTTTTAAAGATCGCATGGATGAACTACAACAATTGTTCATCACAGTTTGGCAAAAGAATAAACCAGGAATGGTAGTGCACCCGTGGCTGACAAGGGAAATTAGGGATAGTATCAAGTCCAAAGAAGAAACATATGAATTAGCAAAAAAAAAGCAGCACACCTGAGGACTGGGAGAAATTCAGAGGCCAGCAGAGGAGGACAAAGCCCTTAATTAGGAAAGGGAAAAAAGATTATGAGAGAAAGCTGGCAGGGAACATAAAAACTGACTGTAAAAGCTTTTATAGATATGTGAAAAGAAAAGGATTGGTCAAGACAAATGTAGGTCCTTTACAGTCAGAAACAGGTGATTTGATCATAGGGAACAAGGACATGGCAGACCAATTGAATAACTGCTTTGGTTCTGTCTTCACTAAGGAGGACATAAATAATCTTCCGGAAATAGTAAGGGACAGAGGGTCTAGTGAGATGGAGGAACTGAGTGAAATACATGTTAGTAGGGAAGTGGTGTTAGGTAAATTGAAGGGACTAAATGCAGGTAGATCCCCAGGGCCAGATGGTCTGCATCCCAGAGTGCTTAAGGAAGTAGCCCAAGAAATAGTGCATTAGATGCATTAGTGATAATTTTTCAAAACTCTTTAGGTTCTGGAGGATTGGAGGGTGGCTAATGTAACCCCACTTTTTAAAAAAAGGAGGGAGAGAGAAACCAGGGAATTATAGACCGGTTAGTCTGACATCGGTGGTGGGGAAAATGCTAGAGTCGGTTATCAAAGTTTTGATAACAGCACATTTAGAAAGAGGTGAAATCATCGGACAAATTCAGCATGGATTTGTGAAAGGAAAATCATGTCTGATGAATCTTATAGAATTTTTTGAAGATGTAACTAGTATAGTGGATAGGGGAGAGCCAGTGGATGTGGTATATTTAGATTTTCAAAAGGCTTTTGACAAGGTCCCACACAGGAGATTAGTGTGCAAACCTAAAGCACACAGTATTGAGGGTATGGTATTGATGTGGATAGAGAATTAGTTGGCAGACAGGAATCAAAGAGTGGGAGTAAACAGGACCTTTTCAAAATGGCAGGCAGTGACTAGTGGGGTACCGGAAGGCTCAGTGGTGGGACCCTAGTTGTTTACAATATATATTAATGATTTAGACGAGGGAATTAAATGCAGCATCTCCACATTTGTGGATGACACGAAGCTGGGTGGCGGTGTTAGCTGTGAGGAGGATGCTAAGTGGATGCAGGGTGACTTGGATAGGTTAGGTGACTGGGCAAATTCATGGCGGATGCAATTTAATGTGGATAAATGTGAGGTTATCCACTTTGGTTGCAAGAACAGGAAAACAGATTATTATCTGAACAGTGACCGATTAGGAAAAGGGGAGATGCAATGAGACATGGGTGTCATTGTACACCAGTCATTGAAGGTGGGCATGCAGGTACAGCAGGCGGTGAAAAAGGCAAATGGTATGTTGGTATTCATAGCAAAAGGATTTGAGTACAGGAGCAGGGAGGTTCTACTGCAGTTGTACAAGGCCTTGGTGAGACCGCACCTAGAATATTGTGTGCAGTTTTGGTCCCCTAATCTGAGGAAAGACATTCTTGCCATAGAGGGAGTACAGAGAAGGTTCACCAGATTGAATCCTGGGATGGCAGGACTTTCATATGAAGAAAGACTGGATCGACTAGGCTTATACTCACTGGAATTTAGAAGATTGAGGGGGGCTCTTATTGAAACATATAAACTTCTAAAGGGATTGGACAGGCTAGATGCAGAAAGATTGTTTCTGATGTTAGGTAAGTCCAGAAAGAGGGGTCACAATTTAAGGATAAAGGGGAAGCCTTTTAAGACCGAGATGAGGAAAAACTTCTTCACACAGAGAGTGGTGAATCTGTGGAATTCTCTGCCACAGGAAACAGTTGAGGCTGGTTCATTGGCTATAGTTAAGAGGAAGTTAGATGTGGCCCTTGTGGCTAAAGGGATCAGGGGGTATGGAGAGAAAGTAGGTACAGGGTTCTGAGTTGGATGATCAGCCATGATCATACTGAAAGGCGGTGCAGGCTCGGAGGGCCGAATGGCCTACTCCTGCACCTATTTTCTGTTTCTATGTTTCTATTTCCTGAATGAAGATCCAATAAGGTCCATCCTGTATGAAACCACCAACGACGCCAACTTTACTCGATCCTTCAGGTTCCCGTAGTTCAGTAAAATCTTCACTCTCTAATACTTAAACTTTAAAATTAAATCAAAGATACATCAAACATAACTGGCAGTGGTTTTAAAAACTGCTGGCACAATGACTTTTACAGTAGAAAGTAAAAGTGCATTTTAAAACAAAACTGTGACGTAAGACCAAATACGCAGCATAACGGAGTAACCGACAAATTGAATGACGTCTCAACTGAAAACTCTTGTGTCACAGCAGGCTTTCCAGTTTCGTACCTGTTGAGAACATATCATCACATGACCTCACACTGGCAGGAAAATTACATCATGTGACCTCACACTGGCAGGAAATTACATCACCCCATCATCACAAGACCATTACATCATGCTCACCAGATACTCAATTACATCATGGTCATAAGACAGTCACAAGTTACCCAGGGGTATGTAACAAGTGCAAGAGTTAGGATGTTATGTTGAAGTTGGATAAGAAGATAGTGAGGCCCAATTTGGATTATTGTGTGCTGCTTTGGTCACCTGCCTTCAGGAGAGATGTAAAGAAGGCTGAAAGAGGGAAGAGAAAACTTACAAGGATGTTGCTGGATCTGAAGGACCTTAGATATAATGAAAGATTGAATAGCTGCCCGGCACCAACTTCTTCCTTTGAACGAAGAAGAACAAAAGGAGTTTTGATAGAGGTACATGAAATTATGAGGGGTACAGATAGGACAAATGGAAGCAAGCTTTTTCCACTGAGGTTGGGTGGGAGTACAACCAGAGGTTGTAGCTTAACGGTGAACAAACTTCCCTTAAACTTTCCCCTTATCACTTAAAACTATCCTCACTATCATTTGATATTTTTACCCTGGAAAATAGATCCTGATTATCTTCCTGATCTATGATTCTGTAACTTTATAAACTTCTATCAGTTCTATCCTCAGCCTCCTGCATTCCAGCATAAACAATCCAAGTTTGTCCAACTTCTCCCCAGAGCTAATAAACTCCAGTCCAGGTGACATTCTGGTGAAGGTCTTTACCTTCTTCAGAACCTCTCCATCCTTTCTATATAGTTGCAAACAGAAGTGTACATTATGTTCCAAATGTGCCCTAACTAAAGTTTTATGAAGCTACAAGATGCCTTGTCAGCTTTAGTCTCCAACATGTAGAATGAAGAAGGCAAATGTGCTGAATGCTTTCATTACCATTATATCCACTTGTGTTGCCACTTTCAGGGAGCAATGGAGTTTTCCCCCCAAGAAATCTCTGTATATCAATTCTAAGGGGATCTAGCTATTAAACTCTAGATGATGTCAAATTTCCCTAATGTATGAGGAGCGATTGAAATCTCTGAGCCTGTACTCACTGGAGTTTAGAACAATGATTGACAAATTCCAACATATTTGTCAGGCAAGATTTTCCCCTGAGGAATCATTACAGACTATAGCTCACTGTGGACTATTTTATCATGTGCCTCCTAATACTCTGAGATCTCAGCATTAGTAATTGACTCCAACATCTTCCCAACCATTGTAGTCAGACTAATTGGCCAATAGTTTCCTTTTTCCTGCCTCTCTCACTTCTTGAAGAGTGAAGAGACGTTTGCAGTTTTCCAGTCTTTCAGAACCATTCCAGAATCGAGTGGTTCTTGAAAGATCATTACTAATGCCTTCACAATCTCTTCAGCCACCTGTTTAAGAGCACTAAAGTGTGCACCAACTGGTCTACATGATTTATCTACCTTCTGACCTTTTAGTTTCCCAAGAGCTTTCTCTCTAATTATGGTAACTTCACACACTTCATGCCCCCTGATACCTGGAATTTCCGTTATACTGCTAGTGTCTTCCATAGTAAAGACTGATGCAAAATACTTATTCTGTTCATTTGTTATTTTGTGTTTCTCCATTACTACCTCTCTAGTATTGTTTTCTAGTGGTCCAATATACACTCTTCCCTCTATTTTACACTTCATATATCTGAAGAAATTGTTGGTATCCTCTCTAATGTTATTGGCTAGCTTACTTACAATATTTTATCTTTACCTTCTGAATGACTTCTTTAGTTGCCTTCTGCTGGTTTTTAAAACCTTCCCGATCTTCTACCTTCCCACTAATCTTTGCACTATTATGTGGCCTTTCTTTTGCCTTTATGTTGGCTTTGACATTGTACAAATCCCAATCCAGAATAGCTGATCCTCTAGTGGGCTCAGCCACAAGCTGCTCGAAAAAGCCATCTTGTAGGCACTCTAAAAATTACCCCCTCCTGAAATCCAGCACCAGCCTGATTTTCCCAATTATCTGCATATTGAAGTCCCCCATGACTATTGTAACATTGCCCTTTTGGTATTGCTATTTCCCATTGTAATTTGCAGGCAACATCTTTACTACTGTTTGAGGGTGTGTATACAACCCCCATCAGGATCTTTTTACCCTTGCAGTTCCTTAACTCTATCCACAATGATTTAACACCATCTGTCCCAATGTCACCTCTTTCTAACGATTTGATTTCATTTTTTTTATGTAAAATGCTAATATAGTCAGTACAATCAGGAAGTCTTCACTTTACCTCCTGGACAACCAGGCTGTGAGGATCAGATTCATCATGTCTCTGCAAAAGAAAATGGTCAACACATCAGATTCTTCGACAATGGGAACTCTGCTTTATTCACAGCTGCAACAGCCGTTCAAATTTCTATTTACCCACCTGCTTCCATGACTTCATGTGACCGTCATCTGAAGGCTAAGCAGCTGTTACACTTTGTCCAAATGTGACCTGTAGGCAAGCAGAGGGAAGGAGCGCCTTACACCTTGTTTGATATAGACATATCTCCACTCTGCCACCCTATATTAATCATACTAATTTGCATATTTCATGTCTCTTCTCCTTTTCACCATCATTCATGCATCATTTATTATCTTTCACCTCTATCCACGTTGACTCTTTCACTGCCTTCCTTACAGCAGTGTCCACTTCCTTCAATTTTTTTCTCTATCATCATCACACCTCTGCATTTCAGTATTTCCTTCTCTTCCTTTCCAGAATTTATTTTCACTTTGCAATTTCTGATTCACAGTCCTCATTTATCTGCCGTCATGTCCCAGTAGTTGTAACTGATCATCAGAGGTTATTTTCTCTCTCTCTCTCTCTCTCTCTCTCTCTCTCTCTCTCTCTCTCTCTCTCTCTCTCTCTCTCTCTCTCTCTCTCTCCTCTCTCTCTCTCTCTCTCTCTCTCTCTCTCCTCTCTCTCTCTCTCTCTCTCTCTCTCTCTCTCTCTCTCTCTCTCTCTCTCTCTCTCTCTCTCTCTCTCTCTCTCTGTCGAACACTAGTTTAGTCTCCTGTTCTCCTGTTTGAACCCGCCAGCTCAGCTGGTTTACATCATTCCCCTCCACTGAGATTACAGTTGAAACAGAAGGCAGATGTTTCAAAGGCGAAGCCACCTCATTTCCTTGCACTGATTCTATATCTCTTTCCCTTTGCTCAGTTTCATGATATGGGAGTTGGGTCGTCAGCTGCTCTTTGCTCTCCTGATGATTAGCACGAGTTCAGTCTCGTGGTTTACAAGAGAATCCAAGAAAGGCTTATGGACATCAGAGAAGTCACTTTCAAATATACTGTTCATTTGAAGAAAAACATTTAAATACATGAAATCTTTCTTATCCTATGGTCAAACCAAGCTATATGCAGATGATACAACTCAGCTTTGACGTGCTTTCTTGTGTGCAGAATGCTTGATGTGAATGTATGGAATGCTTCTATCAGACAAAATTCCATTGTGAGTGACTGTGTGGACTAAAGCAGAGATCCCATTGTCCAAGAATCTGATGGGTTGACCATTGCCTTTTGCAGAGACGTAATTAATCTGATCCTCACAGCTTGGTGGTCCAGGAGGTAAAGTGAAGTCTCCAAGATTACACTGACTGTGCTGCAACTTTGCATCAAGATCAAACTTTCATTCTCCTGCCCACTGTTATCCTTCATGGCAGTGACTTTGACTTTTTGAAATTCCTTCTGCAACATGTTACTCTCATTGATATCAATATACTGGCAGTTTTCCCAATTCAGCAAATATTTTAACCCTTACATATCTGTGAACTGATTAATACCCTTATACACTGTTTTATGGATTCAAATGCCTGCAGATGTTGTTTATTCTAATAACCAATGAATAATAATCAATTAAAAAATGCTTCTTCATAAACTGATATTATCAATAAGGTGTCTTGTTTTGAACTGAACTGCATTCATGGGAAATAGATTACATCCAGGCTCCTGGACATCCTTTTGCTGTCAATAGTTGTGAATCTTCAGGAAAGAAAAACAGTTAATTACTCATTCTGACATTACATCAGAACAGATTTATGGTAAAATATTAGCTTTCCTTTTATCTCTTCCGAAGCTGTCCCACATTCCGGGTCCATCTATTATCCGCAGATTTCATTTCAGATAGGCATATATTCATAGTTCATAGTTCAAGTTTAATTGTTATTCAACCACACATGTGTAACACTTGCCCAACAGGCTGGTATACGTCTAGGGGAAAAGGAGATCCAGCCACACACCAATCCCACCGTCCATACACGCAGGTGCTGTGAGAATTGAGTTTATGCCTTGCGCCCGCCAACAGTATCAAACCCACAACAAATACCGTTATGAAATACACTTTAAAGAGTTTACTAAAATTAAAAGAGTATTGGGCAATACAATATATATGCAAGGGAAAAAAACAAAAAGGCGCCAACTTATCAAAGTTCGGTCAGTTTAGTGCACATCGTTGGAGCTCAAGCATCGAACCATTCGACCCCTCGTCGCTTGCCTCCGACCTCCACGTCTTCGCACCTAGGACCACCTCCCGGTGGTCTTCCGAGCAGTGCAGCGCACATCCACCTTCCTCGACATCTTCCTCCCGACTCTCCACCAAAAGCCCGCGAAAAACCCCTCCCCCAAGTTCCCAGCCTCACAAGACAAAATAACATTCCCCATTGGTTAACAAATGAATACAATTACCATATCAGCAAGTATAAAGCAAAACAACTGCGAGAGAAACACTTATCAGACAAAGAAGCATTCCTACTCTTACCAAACCCAAAAACAACCATTTTGAGTAACATACACAGGACATTGTACACATGAATACTCATAATTTCAGCCAAATGAAACAGTGTTACTCTGGGATCAAGGTGCAAACAGCCACACAACTAATACATATAAAATTGCAAGCACATATCAGTAAAATACCGCCTAACAAAAAAAATATAATCCAAGATCATGAGTCCATGAATGTTGCAGAAATCTGCAGTTTAATACAATATGGCTTGTCTTGGGCCGAATGAACACTAGAGGGCAGCATCAAGTGCAGCTTGAACTCTGCACCACACCGTTGCTGTCGAGCACGCTGACTCTGGTGTCTCTCTCCTGGCGGGCTGGAAACATGCAACACTGTGGGGTGCGGCCAATACCACACAACTCCCCTGCCCTCCATCAATAAATCAGTGGATCAGAGATGCAGCATTCCAAATTAACAATGTCCAGCAAGTTCTTGCGATCACAAGGAAAGCACTAAGACCATCACCTCCTGCTAGACCTTCTTTGCACACTGAAGCCTCTTGGTTGGTGGGCAGGGGGAGGGTTGGGCTACTGCACAGGTCCAAAAGAAGCTGCAGAGGGTCATAAATGTAGTTGGTTGGGTCTTAGGTACTAGCTTACAAAGTACCCAAAACATCGTGGTTTCTTAGAAAGGCAGCATCCATTATTAAGAACCTCCAGCACCCAGGGCGTGCCCTTTTCTCACTGTTACCATCAGGTAGGAGGTACAGAAGCCTGAGGGCACACACTCAGCTATTCAGAAACAGCTTCATCCCCTCTGTCATCCGATTCCTAAATAGACATTGAACCCATATACACTACCTCACTTTTTTAAGATATATTATTTCTGTTTTTGCACAATTTTTAATCTATTCAATATACATATACTGTAATTGATTTACTTACTTATTATTTTTCTCTCTTCTAAATTATGTATTGCATTGAACTGCTGCTGCTAAGTTAACAAATTTCACAACACATTCTGGTGACAATAAACCTGATTCTGTTTTTGAATATGAGAGGTGACAGAGGTGAAATCTAAAGAAGTTTACCAGGAAGAATTTTTGAGTTGTAGATGCCTGGAATGCCCTGCTAGATTAGACTGTAGGAGCAGATGTGACAATAACATTTAAGAGGTTATTGGCCAGGCACATGAACATGCAAGGGATGGAGTGATATGGGACATATACAGGCAGATTTGATAAGTTTATTTGGCATCACAGTTAGAGCAGACATGTTGCTGTTCTTTACTGTTTCATGTTTTATTGACTAACCATAAGCAAGCATGATATACATTTTGTTAACTACTCCATCCAATGCAAGATGAAGGCAGGAGGCCGGCATTTATGATTTGTCCAAATGGAGAGTTTCCGTACTGTCACTCTCTGACTCCATGACTCTAGTTTGCAACAAGTGAAGAACATTACAGACGTTCATAATACACATTTTAGGTATCTGTGCAGAAGCAGAATTAACATTTATCATGTGACTACTCATATGGACTCCTGAAGATCAAAGGCCACCCCATTTTTGATGGGAATCCATGACCAGTACAAGGATAGAGAGTTCAGCAGGAGAAACCGGCCACATGGGGGAGGTAACTGGAGCTATTTATTTGATTTCGACATGAAAGCTTAAATTGCTTTAAATGTGTATTGACTTATCCTCTAAACTTCAACATTTTAATTAATTTATCATTATTAACATAATTGTTCAATGTTTTAGGCTCGGAGACACTCTGATACAGCCCTCTGTCTCGGTGAACAAGTTCTCCAACAACTGCTACTCCTGTGGGTTTAATTTAAATCCGCTGCACTGTTGAAAACATATGTGGGGAGGGGGAGCTATTGCACTCAAATCCAAAATAACACTCAAAATGCCCTCAACATGAGTACTTGATAAAGTGGCCACTGACTGTATGTCCGTGGTATTCAAATGTTGCAATCTTCAATGTACTGTGCATTCAGAGATGTTCTTCTGCACACCACTGTCGTATCACATGGTAATTTGAGATACTCTCTCCTCCCTGTCAACTTGAACCAGTCTGACCATTCTCCTCTGACCTCTCTTGATAACAAGGCATTTTCACCCACAGAGCCGCCACTCACAAGATGTTTTTTAAATTTGTTTTTTTTTTGCACCATTCTCTGTAACTTTAGAAACTGTAGGGTGTGCTAATCCCAGGAGATCACCTGTTTCTGAGATACTCGAACTACCCTATCTGGCACCTAAAATCATTCTACAGTCAAAGTCATTTACATTACATTTGTTGCCAATTCTGATGTCCATTCAGAGCAACAACTGAACCTTTTGATCACGTCTTTTCACTTGCTCAGTTAACTTTTTGCTGCAAACCCTTTCCTCGATGATTCATCACAGCTGACATTACAACTCAGACAAGAAAAAAGCTTCTGCAGGAACTTAACGAGTCAGACAGCATCTGCAGATGTAGAGTGGTCAAAATTTTAGATTAAGCCCCTGATTCATGACACCTCCAGCAATTTATTTTTGTGCCAGATCATAACATCTGCTGTTGCTGGTGTCTCACAATTCGAGTTTTCTCATCATTTCTATCAGTCATTGGGAATTATCTTTTATTTTGTTAAATATAATTTAAAACTTTTGATATTCTGGTCTTTTACCTCATCTCACCTTTCTATCACTCCTGCTTGGTTCCCCTTCTCGTTCCCTTTTTCCTAATGGTGCACTTTCCTCTCCTATGAGATTCCTCCCTTTTCAGCCCTTTACCTTACCCACACCCTTAGCTTTACCTATCATTTTCCAGCTAGCCTGCATCCCCTTACACTACCTTTTCAAACTGGTGCCTTCCCCTTTCCTTTTCAGTCCTAATAAAAGGTCTCAGTCCGAAACGTTGACTGTATGTTCGTCTACATAGGTGTTGCCTGACCTGCTGAGCTCCTCCAGAATTTTGTGTGTGTTGCTTTTCATAAGATCACATATCAGCCTAAGTTGGCTTGCTGTGGTTTCATGATCAGATTTCCTGCCCCCTTTTTCAGTTCTTTATATAGTAATTTCACTCTGTAAACAGACAATTGCTGACCGGGTCTCTGTGAATAAAGCAATGCGGATTTTGATTCTTCTTTTTCAATCTTTTTATTAATATCACCATCTTGAGGTAACAAAAATTGATACATAATTATTGGGATTACAAAATTAAAATGAATATAAAGGGATACATAAACAATAAGTACAATAAAGTTAAGTCTCCCAAAATCATCCATGATACGAATATAATATGAACAAGACAAAAGAAAGCAAACTAGGTATATCAAAATGAAAAAAAAAACAGAAAAAGAAAAAAAAATTACCCCAGAAAACAACTAATCTAACAAACTAACCACTAACTAAAAAAAAGGAAAAGAAAAAAAAAACATGGGCTGTTTATAATATCTAAGAAAAGACAAAGACTCATCAGTGTCATCGATCCTCTCTACATATACATAATCAGAAACAGAAAAAAAATAGGTTTGGAAAAGGGTCAAATTACATCATGTGGAAATATTGAATAAATGGCCTCCAAGTCTTTTCAAATTTAACAGAAGGCTCATATATGACGCTTCTATTTTTTTTCCAAATTTAAGCATAACATTGTTTGAGAAAACCAATGAAATGTAGTAGGGGGAATAATCTCTTTTCAATTCAACAAAATTGATCTTATAGCCATTAACATAAGAAATGCAATCAACTGACAAGCAGAAGGAGATAAATAAATTGACTCCATCATTGATAAACCAAAAATTACAGTAATAGGATGAGATTGTAAATCAATACTCAATACTGTGGAAATAATATCAAAAATGTCTTCCCAATATTTTTCCAAAGACAGACATGACCAAAACATATGAGTTAGAGAGGCTGTCTCAGAACGACATCTGTCACATCTAGGATTTATATGGGAATAAAAACAAGCTAATTTATCTTTGGACATATGAGTGCTGTGCACAACATTAAACTGTATCAATGAATGTTTAGAACACATAGAGGATGAATTAACTAGTTGAAGAATTTTATCCCATTTCTCCATAGGAATAGTAAACTTAAGTTCCCTTTCCCAATCATTCTTAACTCATAAATAACTCATCTCCTTCTACCTTAGGCCACAAACTTATCAATCACCCCAGCTGTAGACACTTTCTGGAGGTCCAAGATCCATATGCTTCACGACCACTGGACTAAGTGTGTAAATGTAGGAGGGGAGTATGTTGAAAAATAAATGTGCTAGGTTTTCTAGAATTGACTCTTTCTACCTTAGGCCACAAAGTTATCAATCATCCCTTATATATACATATGTTTACACATGACATGAATATTGTTAGTGTTTTGGATGGTATACAGGGTTGTTGTAAGTTACAAGGGGAGTCAGGCAGGATGCAGTGCTGGGTGCAGAAGTGGTAGATGGAGTTTAATACTGAAAAATGTGAAGTGGCACACTTTGTGTGATAGAATTTGAAGGCATATTACATGGTTAATGGTAGCATTCTTAAAAATGTGGAGGAACAGAGGGATATTGGGGTCCAAGCCTGTAGATTCCTCGAAGTTGCTGCACATCTTGAAAGGGTGTTAAAGAAGGTGTATTATGGGCTAGAATTCACTAGTTGAGGGGATCTGATTTCAAGAGCAGCAAGGCAATGTTGCAACTCTATAAAACTCTGGCTCGATCACACTTGGAGAACTGTGGAGTATGAGCATAGATTGAATGGAGACCCAGCATCACTTTCCCATAGTGACAATGACCAATACCAGAGGACATCCATTTAAGGTAAGTGGAAGAAAGCTTAGGGAAGATACAAGAGGCAGATTTTTTTTTACACAGTGACTGATAGGTCCCTGGAATGAACAGCAGGCATGGTGGTAGAGGTTAATACAATAGGGACATTTGGAGGATCTTAGATAGGCACATACATTTAGGTATGGAAATAGACGATTTTATGCTACGTAGGAGGGAAGGGTTAGATTGATCATGGACTATAGATTAGCACAACATCATGGGCCAAAGAGCCTGTACTGTGTTGTACTATTCTATGTTCTAAGTCCTTACAAATAAAAGAATTAGTTTTCTTCCTCTCAACTTTTAGAATTACAGAAACATGAAAATTTCCAGTCGCCGTACAGAAGTCTTAAAGGAGAATGAGCAATGGAAATAAAAGTTGGTGCTGAATAAAATGAGTGAGCTGCAAATTGTTGCAACTTGCATCGGTCATCAGGGCGTGAATCTGCAAATAGAAGGTGTGGCTTTTTTCAGTACTGTTTTGTAACTGTAACCCATGAATATACAATAAAAGGTCTTGAAAATGAGAGGTGAAGTATAGTTTTGCAATTATAATCAGGGTAGTATATTGTGACATATATGCATTTTGATATTAAGTTTAACTTAAACTTTGAAGTTTGAATATCCTTGATATTCAAGGAGGAATATCACATTATACCCTGTGAGGATGTGAAGCAGTAACATCAGAGTCTTTTTGGAGCTCTTGACCTCTTCAGCTCAGGGTAATCTGATGGGTGCTGATTAGCTGCAGATAATTCCAGATGCAGTGGTCCCACTTGTGAACCTGGACCTGTTAAACCTCAGCTTGTAATGGTCTGAGGGAAGGAACTTGCTTCCATTTTTCTGTTGCAAAACAACAAATTTCACATCAGAAGACAGTGAAATGAACCCTGATTCTGATGCTGAAAGAGAACTTTTCCCTGTCCCAAAGCAATTCTCAAAGGATGTGGTTAGAACTTCAGTGCTCTTTACTTGTCAGACAAAACAGAATAAACGGATGCCTTACGTAAGCAAACTGTTCTATCCCTTCCTTCATTGCCTAAGTAATTCAAACCATAAAGCAATGAATCATAGGGCAGAATTAGGCCATTCAGCCCATTGAGTCTGTTTCATCATTCTACAATGACGAAACTTTTCCACGCAACCTCATTCTCCCCATAGCCATTGACACCTTTACTAATCACAAAACAATCAAACTCTTTTTCAAATATATCCTATAACTTGGCCTCCACAGCCATCTGTGACAATGAATTCCATGGAATTAGCACCATCTGGTCAGGGACTTGCCTACCATAGGAAACATTCTCTCCACAAATGCTCCATCTAGGTTCTAGGCCCTTCACTATTCAAGAGGAATTCAATGAGAATTGCACCCCGGCTCCCACCAACGTTCTTCTAAACTCCAGTGAGTACAGGCCCAGAGCCATCAAGCATTCTTCATGCATTAACCTTTCCATTTCTGAGATCATTCTCAGGAAACTCCTCTGGGCCCTCTCCAAATGCAGCACTTCCTTTCATAGATAAGGGATTCAAAACTGTTCACCATATTCCAAGTGCAGTCTGACCAATATCTTATAGAGCTGCAGTTCTTGGATAACTTCCCAACAACCGAATGGAAAGCATTTTACAATCTCATTGTTCTATTTAGAGGTGTGCACAGGATTGGGATTAGGTTTAAACACAATGGTTAAATGGCCTTTTCACTTTTCTTCACCAAATTGTTACAGTTGTCATTGATCTAGCTGCTGAAACAAAAATGCTTTTGTATCTCTGCACTTATTCTCATCAGCTTATTGAATCATAGTTGAGAATTTTCAAGAAGTGATAGGCAATGCAGGAAGAGACCGGGAACAATCTGTCAATGTGTAGCATCTGTTGTTACTTCTCTATACTTCCTGTAGTAAGATAAATAAAGAAGACAGAAGTTCTGACCACATCCTTCACTGAGGGTGAACATTACACAGATGACATCAATGGATGATGTAACAGAGTCAGCACTCATACTGTACAATGTACAGAATTTAAGCAGGTAAACATTCAAAGCTAATATACTGGACTGTTTTCCCCAAAAGCAAATGTAATAAACCCAAAGAAACAAAAGCTCGCTGTGCACTTTGAATTATTTTATCATTTAACTATTTATACGCAATGTGAAATTAAGTTCTTATGAACAATTGCAAAGTCAACAACAAAAATGCAGGAAAATATAAATCAGCTACATTCATGGATCACCTCAACGTCACACTACAATGAAATAAAAAGCAACACACATAAAATGCTGGAGCATCTCAGCAAGTCAGGCAGAATCTATGGAAACGAATAGATAGTCGAGGTTTCAGGCAGAGGCCCTTCTTTTACCTCTTCTCAGCTGCCTGCCACTCCCCCCTGCGACCCTCCTCCTTTCCTTTCTTCTATGGTCCACTCTACTGTTCTATAAGATTCCTTCTTTACAGTCCTTGACTTTTCCCAATCTCCTGGCTTCACCTATCACCTTCCAGATAGGCCCCTTCCCCTCTGCCATCTTTTGATTTAGACAATTTCACTCTTCCTTTTCAGTCCTGCAAAAGGGTGTTGGCCTGAAATCTTGACTATCTATTCATTACCATAGTTGCTGCTTGGCCTGCTGTGTTCCACCAGCATTTTGAGTGTGTTCCTCCAGTAGATTTCTGTGTTGCTTTGGATATTTAGTATCTGCAGAATTTTTGTGTTTACAATGCAATTAAGATTGAAAAATTAACATAATTCAGTTAAACAGACGGGAGGAGGAGAAATGTCAACATTTCGATTGAAACCCTGTATCAAGTGTGAGTGGAAAGGGAGATAGTGTGAATAGGAGAGGGGGAGGTGTGAAATTGGATCCACTAGGTGATCGGGGACTGAGGGGTGGTGAGGTGAAGCACGACAGGCAAATGGAATGAGGAGAAAATGGGGTGGATTTTGGAGATGAGTGAGAGGTGAAAACAGATCATGAGAAAAAGGGAATGGTGTGGAGCCAGGTGGGGGGAGAATACGTCCAGCTGGAAAAATCCCCTGAAGTCCGTTAAGAGGGAACATCAGGTCTACCATTGCTGGAATCTGACCTCACTGCAGGGATCAATACAACAATCAATGTTATTGTCTTAAAATCAGTGTCTTTCCTGGGCCATTTCAGTGGGGCAGCTAGTAAAGAACATTTTGGGAGAGATTTCTGTCCATAAAGGTCTTCCCAATTCAGATGGGAAATTGACAGTCTGGGATTTCATCATTATCTTTATCGATATGTGGTTTTTAAGTTCAGAAATAATTAATAAATTGGATTTACGCACTGAATGTATCCTTACAGAAATTGAAATCGCAGCTGGATTTCCAGATACTAAAGTGGTAACGACACTGTTACATCACCTTCTAACTGTACATAGAAATACTTGACAGGTACAAAATATAAAATTTCCATCAGAACCAGAGAGCACAGTTTCAGACATCATGAGGGGTTTCTTTCTGCATTTTATAAACTTCTCTCTAAGTGAGGAGGAAGTCAGGAGATTGGCCCTGATCTCAAACCTAGAGTTTCCTTGGATTCCAGGGAACAACACACACACACACACACACACACACTCACACACACATGAATTAGCTAGGGACTTTCTGCACGTTTCAAAGGCTGACATAATCTGAGGTAATTACATAACTGTAAATTCAACACTGCTCCGCTCTCCCTCGGTACCGTACTGGAAGGTCAGCCCTGGGTCGCTGCTCAGGACTCTGGAGTGGGAAGTGAACCCACAATGTTCTGACACAGGGGAGAGAGCAATGACACAGTAACAGCACTGACTGCACTTCAGACCAAAATCATTGGCTGTGGTGTCATGGACCACATGCATACTGGATGTGACCTGGTCCTGCTTTCATCGTCATATTCAGAACTATTTGTTTGCATTGAGTTGTTCCTTCCCCAGAAATCTGAAATACCTTCCTCAGTTTCAGGTGCAACGTGGGCAGCAAAATATGAAAGAGGAGTTGTGGGAAGAGCGATCACAATCAATTGTCACTATGGTGCAACGTACCGCTCACACACAAAGTATTGGTGCCATGGATGGACTATCCAATGTTCAGTTTTAGTGGAAACAAATGGGCAACACAGACAGAGTGGACGAGTGTCAATTACAGATAACCCAGAACAAGGAATATTTACTATTATGATGGAGAATCTTCACTCTGGAGATATAGGACGATACAGCTGTGGAACTGCAACACCAGGTCTCAAAACAAGATTTAATGCACATCTCCGGACCCTGTGCATCACTCACTATCTCTGCATTAATATCTGTGGTAAATGCTGCCATCTCTACTGCAGGTCACTGAACCCAGTCAAAATTTCATTTTCTCCTGATCGCCACCAAACATGTGACAGGTATCTCACAAGTTGCTGCCTTTAAACATTCAGTGGGCACTTCATGAGTTATGTCCCATACCTAATAAAGTGGCCACTGAGCCTTCTGCTTCTGTGGCCCATCCACTTCAAGGTTCGATATGTTGTATTTTCAGATGCTATACTGCACACCACCGTCATATCACCTGGTTATCTGATTCTTGTCCCCTTGTTGTCTGCTTGAACCAATCTGCCTATTCTCTTCAGACCTCTCTATTTAACAAAGCATTTTTGTTCACAGAATTGCTGCTCACTGGATATTTTTTTTAATGTTGTTAGTACCATTCTCTGTAAACTCTAGACACAGTTGTGTGTGAAAATCCCAGGAGATTCCAAGAGATTTCAGAAATACTCAGACTACCCCACCTAGCCCCAACTGTTATTTCATGGTCAAAGTCACTTTGATCTTATTTCTTTCTCATCTGATACTTGGCCTGAACACTGACTGAACCTCCTGTATAGATAAATGGATAGATAGCTACTTTATTAATCTGAAAATAAATTACAGAACCACAGTAGCATTAAAAGCTCACACATATAAATATTAGAGGAGAGGTTGAAAGAATAAAAAATAAGTTAACTCAAACAGTCTACCAGGAGGGGGCCATCACTTCCCTGGCCATAGGTTGACTCATTATAGAGCCTAATGCCTGAAGGTAAGACAACCTCATATAGATTTCTTTGGAGCAGCACAGTTGACTTAGTCTATTACTAAAATGCTCCTCTGCTCAGCCAAAGTGGCATGCAGAGGTTGAGAAACATTGCCCAGAATTGCCTGGATTTTCTGTAGGGTCCTTTGTTCTACCACAGCCTGTTGACAACACTTGTGTTGATGCCATTGCCACAGCACACCACTGCATAGAAGATTGTACTGGCAACAACAGTCTGGTAGAACATCTGAAGAAGAGGCCTGCATACTCCAAAGGACCTCATTCTCCTCAGGAAGTAGAGGCAGCTCTGGTCCATCTTGTACACAACCTCTGTGTTGGTACTTCACTCAAGTCTGTCATCCAGGTGCACTCCCAGGTACTTGTAGAATATTTCTGAATGTTTTTATGGACTGAGTAGTTGCCATATGATTAACTAATTAGATAATTGCATTAACAAGCAGGTGAACAGGCGTACCTGATAAAGTGGCAGAAGAGTGTTTGATTTTCAGTTGTTCATTCAGTGTCTGAATGTTGAATTCTTTCCCACAGAACCCGTGTCTATTCCTGTGCTTCGATATCTGTCACCAGCAAATGTCTCACATCTCAGGGGCTCAGTGTCAGTGTCCTGTGAGTCTCTCCACGGTTTGCTTCCCATTCAGTACACGTGGTATGAAAAAACCTATTCTGGACATCCAAAGATCTCAGATACCAATGAACTGGCTTTACATTTTCAACCCTTCAATGACACGTGCCATCAATATTATTGCAATGCCTTGAATCAGCATGAAGCAAGATCTAGTGCAATGGTTAATGTGACAGTCTTCAACAACGGAGAGATCTGTAGTTATGTGACAGAAATCAATGACACTAGTAAGTTCCAATTTCAGGGAGGAAACATTTTTTTTTGTTTCTCTGTTACTGCTGCTCTTATACTTCTAGTGATGGTAAGGAATATCTTTGCATTTGTAGAAGCTACACATTGCAGCCTCCATGGGGTAGAAATAAAGTGCAGAGAACAGTTAAGTCTGGCACTTCCTCCTGGAAGATATGGAGCATCTCAAACATAGTTGGACTTGCACATCTAGACAAATTTAGAGCAGTACAATTATACTTCTGGCTTCTGCTTTGAAAAAGGCTAGAATCGGTGTTTGTATGACAGTGACACTGTCATAAAAACAAAAGTGAGGACATAAAATATTGCAAATATTGGTGGGAATGACAGAAATTTGGTAATGTCCGGGGGCAGAGTAAGTGTGATGGTGATTACTAAGAAGCTGAGGGGTCTGTAGGTAGATATCTGGACCAAACAGACTACATCCAAAGATTCTGAAATACGAAGTTGAAGAGATTTTGGAGGCATTATTGGTTATCCTTCAAGAATAACTGGACAATGGAATGTTCTGGAACAGTGGAAAATTTGAACTGTTACTCCACTCTTAAGGAAAGAGGGAAGAAAAAGAAAGGAAATTTTATACCTGTGAGCGTAACTCCAGTGGTTGGGAAGACGGTGAAGTCTGTTATTAAGAACAAGATTTTTGAGTATGTACTTGGAGGAATATGATAAAATAAGCTTCCCTTACAGGGAAATCTTGCCTGAAAATCAGCCTTAGTATGCAGGGACATCCCTTACTTTTATTCATTTACCAATAGAATGCAGCGTAGGTCCTTCCGGCCCTTCAAACCACACAGGCCCAGCAACCCTCGACAAACATGATTAACTATATCCTAATCACAGAAGAATTTACAAAGACCATTTACGTCCACCTAGTGTATCTTTGGACTGTGGGAGTAAATGGAACCACCCAGGGAAAACCCAGGAATTCCACATGGAGAATGTATAGCCTGGACATTGGAACAGAGATGAGGATGAATTTATTTAGCCAGAGGTTGTTGAATCTGTGGAACTGAAGTTCCATAGATAGCTTTTGAGACCAAGTCATTGGCTATATTTAAAATGTAGCTTGATATTTTCTTGTTTAGTAAAGGCATTGAAGATTACAGGGAGAAATCAGGAGAATGGGATTGAGTGGGATAATAACGCAGCCATGATGGAATGTTGGGGCAGACTCTACGGGCAAAATAGTTTCATTCTGCTCCTGTGTCTTATGGTCATCACTAGCTTTAGAATTTCTTGAACAGTCCAAGTAAATTATTGACTACTGAAACTGAGTTTCAGATAGCTGATTGAAATACCTCACTCACTTTGAGATATGGAAAGGGAATTTGAGTCTATGTACAGATATGAACAAGTCTGCTGCATTTCATGGCTGTGAAAAGGATAATAAGCTTTTTAAAACTCAATCCTAGATGAATGATGGGCCAGTGTTCAGCTTACTGCTCCGTAGGGTTTGCTTGTCTCTGTGCTGAACTGAGGCTGTACCTTGCAATTAATGGGCTCCGGAATTTGCTGCAGTGATGACTGGCTTCATGGCTGTGGACTCACATTTGTGAATTTTGTTCTGAATGTAAGTTGCTTACTTTATGGTTTGCATGATTTGCCTTTTTTTTTGCGCGTTTGGTCTTTTCTTACAGGGTTCTGTTTTTTTTTGCTTTGTGGCTATTTGTAAGGAGGTGAATCTCAAGGTTGTATAGAGTAAACATACTCTAATAATAAATGTAATTTGATGTTTGAAATTGAAGTGCAAACTGATAGACTGTGATCCGATAAGCTGCCACATTTATTCAATGAAATAGAATTCTGAATTTAACCTTTCAAGAGTGTGTTCCAGTTTAGAGAGGATGCTGCAGATTCATTGATTATGGAAGCAGGTGACTTGGCCCAAGATGCCCATGTTGATCACAGTGACTTTCTGGGCTTCTCCCATTTCTCTGCATTTGGCCCACATCCTTCAAAAGTTTTTCCTTTCTGTGAACTTAACCTACTGTATTTTAAATAAGGTATCTATACCCACCTCCAGCACTTTCTTTGGCAGCCTTTTCCACCGGTACACTGCTCTGTGTGGAAAACACTCCTCCTCCAGTCCCACTAAGACTTTCCCCTCTCACCTTAAGCTGAGGCCCTCTAGTTTTCACCTACCTTATCCTGGGGCAAAGACTGTGACCATTGACTGTGACTGTGGGTAGTCAAGGTGAGGTGTAGTCAACGTCCTTAAGTTGTGCCCTTGTTTACTTTTCTAAAATGCATCACCTCACACTGCCTGAGTTCAATTCCATCAGTTGTTCCAATGGCCACATTCTTAGTTGGAAGTATTCCCAGTCAGGGTTAGTGTCACGACAGTGCTTCATCAGGATGGACTGGAGAACACGTCTAGTGAGATGAACTCAGCAGTGAGATGAACCCTTCGTCTCAGCCCGAAACATTGACTGCTCATCTCAACGGATGCTGCCTAACCTGCTGAGTTCATCCAGCTTGTTTGTACATGTTGATTTGACCACAGAATCTGCAGTGTACTTTGTTTTTACTATGTCTAGTGAGGCATTATGGGTGGAATTGAGAAATAAAAAGGTGTGACCACATTAATGAGGCTATGTTACAGATCACCTGACAGTCCTCGGGGTTTAGAGAAGATATTTGTCGAGAGATCTCAAACAGTTGCAAGAAATATAAGGCTGTTATACTAGGTGATATTAACTTTCCAAATATTGACTGCGAATTTCATATTGTAATAGGATTAGATGGGATAGAGTTTGTCAAATACACTAACCCCAATGCCAGTGGTTTCAAAGTAAATATGCAAAAAGAGTCGTCAGGTCCGCGGGTTGATATTCTAACTGGAAGAAAGACCAAGTTTGATTGTATCTGAAATTACCTGGCAAGTGTGGTTTGGCACAGGCTGCTTTTTTGGCAAGGATATACTTGGTAAGTGGGAGGCTTTCAATCATGAATTTTTTGAGAGAACAAAGCATGTATGTGCTAGTCAGGAAATAAAATGAAAGATAACAAGTGTCGGGGACTTTGGTTTTCAGGAGATATCGGTGGCCTGATTAAGAGATAAAAGGAGATGCATAGCAGGTTGGAAAAAATGAGGAGCTTATGGAAGATCAGAGATACAAAGGAACACTTAAGAAAGAAATCAGGATGGCTAAAAGAATTAACTGTGGCAGACAAGATGTTGCTTGCATCTGTAGTAATGATCTGGATGATAACATAGTTAACTGGATCAGCACATTTGCAGATGACACAGAGACTGGGGGTGTAGTGGGCAGTGAGGAAGGTGACCATGGTTGGTGGAGGCATCCGCAACAGCTGGAAAAATGGCAGATGATATTTAATGCAGAGAAGTCTGAGGATTTGCACTTCAGTAGAACTGGCCAGGGTAGGTCTTACACAGGGAACGATAGAGCACTGTGGAGTGTGGTAGAACAAAGGGAATACTGATCCATAATTTGTTGAAAGTGGTGTCACTGTTAGATAGGATTGTAAAGAAAGCTTTTGAAAAATTGCCTCTCATAAACCAATGTATTGATACTAGAGATGGGATGTTATGTTAAAGTTGTACAAGGTGTTGTTGAGGCCAAATTTGGAGTATTGTGTGCAATTTTGGTCATCGATCTGCAGGAAAGATGTAGACAAGGTTGAAAGAGTGCAGAGAAAACTTATAAGAAGATGCCAGGTCTGGGGGACCCTAGTTAGATGGAAAGATTGAATAGCTTCGGACAGTATTCCTTAGAACATAGAAGACTGAGAGGAGATTTGACAGAGGTACACAAAATTATGAGGGGTATAGAGAGGGTAAATGTAAGCAAGCTTTTTCCACTGACGCTGAGTGGGACTTCAACCAGAGGTCAGTGGATAATGGCAGAAGGTGAAAAGTTGAAGGGGAACATGGGGGGAAACTTCTTCACTCAGGGGATCATGAGAATGTGGAATGAGGTGCCAACACAGGTGGTGCATGCAAGCTCGATTTCAATATTTAAGATAAGGTTGGATAGGTTAATGGCTAGTAGAGGCATCTGAATCCAGATCATCTCTGTGTGACTGCCCATAATGCTACTGTGTCTGGGGCAGCAGTGAAGGTCCTCTATCTCTGGTGGTGTTCCGGGCTTCCTTTATCATGTCGGTAGCTTCCTCTCAATTTTCACTAGTGTTAGTGCTGGGTGAAGTATCAGGAATGGCATTGCACTCAGATGTAGAAGGGTTCTTCTTTGCTGTGATGTGTTTGGCGTCGGTGATTCTACCAAGAGCCAAATCATAATGTCTTGAATCCAGCCAACTGGGCTCTCTAAGTCACTGAGGCACACAAGCCTCCAAGCCATAACAAGGTTGTGGTCCTCTTGGAGGCTAGATCATCTCTACAAATCTCAAAATGATCTTGTCCCTCATTCTGAATTCCACAATATCCACCCTGTCACCCCTCTCTGACCAACCCCTCCTCAATCATAATTACTTCTAGGTATTTAAATATTAACAGAGAGATTATCATGTTCCAATTATACAGAGCTCTGGTAGGACTGTAACTGGACCATTTTGTATAGGTCTAGTTCATCCTGCCTGAGGAAGGATACATTTACAGTCGATTGAGTACAGCAAAGTTTTCCCAGAAAGATTCTTGTGATTCTGAGGTTGTTATATAACGAGGGATTGCTGCATGAGGCTAATAGGAAATCAACTCTTTCACCTTTACAGGCAATTTCTGTGGAGCAAAGAATATAGAATATAGATCATATCAGGGTATAACACAGGGAAAGCCTCTTTGACTCACCCTGTCTGTGCTGACCATTATTCCAATCTAACTAATCCCATCTGCCTGCACATGTTCTTACCTGTCCATGTGTCTGTTTGAATACATTTTAAATGTTGTTATTGTATCTGCTTTCACCATGTCATTTGGCACCATTTATACTTGCTGCGTATCAAAAAAAATGTCTCTCACATCCCCTTCAAAGATTTCTACTGCACACCTTGAATGCAAGTCCTTTGGTATTTTATAATTTTACCTAGAGAATTATGACTATCTCCTCTGTCTATGCCTGTCATAAGTTTATACTCTTCCAATAGGTCGTCCCTCAGGTTCTGACACACCAGCTTTGTCCAAACTCTCCATATAGCTATCACACTCTAATCCAGGCCAAACCATGGTTAACCTCTACAGTATCATCTCCGAAGCCTCCATATTCCTTCTATAGTGTAGAGACCAAAACTACACACAATTACTCCAAATGTTGTCAAAGTTTTAAACATTTGCAACATGACTTGCCAACTTTCATACTCAATGTTGGCAATGTTGCCATACACTGCCTTTACGACCCTGTTCGCTTGCATTGTTACTTTCAGGAGCTGTGGACTTTCATGTCACGATCCCATTGTAGATCAGTGCTCCAAGTGGTCCTGCCAGTAACAACATAATTTTGTCTTGCTTTTGACCTCCCAAAATGCAATACCTTATGCTTGGGTGATTTGAAGTCTATCTGTCTTTTCTCTGTCCAAACTCCCAGCTGATCTATATCTTAAACACAAAGTACACTGCAGATGCTGTGGTCCTGATGAAGGGTCGTGGCCTGAAACGTTGACTGCTCATTTCCACAGATGCTGCCCGACCTGCTGACTTCCTCCAGCCTGTTTGTACGTGTTGATCTATATCTTGCTTCAACCACATTCCTCACTATCCACAGCTCCTACAATTTTGTTTTCTCTACAAAAGTACCTCTATCTCAATGCAAATCATTTATACCTATTACAAGCAACAGAGGTCCAGGCAATCTCATGTGGGGAAATGGAGAAGAGGGGAATGAGAGGGAAATTTTTATAATGGGAAATATAAGTCGATTTTCATGCCGTTGGTTGGAGGCTACCCAAACAGAATATATGGTGTTGCTGCTCCACACTCCAGGTGAGACAATAGATGAATGGTGATGTTAAATTGTACTTAATGAAGCTTTCTGGATAAGACTGGGAGCTATTAAGTGGCCATCTCCTGTATTAACACAGTGTTAAAATCATATACTTGTCTTTGTATAGTCAGGGGTTATTGCCGAACTCTGCAATAAAAGATATATATTTTGGGTGTCTGGTGTTTATGCTCAGAAGCTCCTGGACCAGTCACTAGTATATTAACATTCAGATGTGCTGTTCATTATGATGTGCTTCCATTGTCAGTTTACAATTCTTCATTGCTTTGTGGATCCAGAACTTACTAACCCATCCCTCCACTTCCTCATGCAGGTCATTTATAAAAATCACAAAGAGTCTAAGGCATTCAATTTCAGCAGTGCCTCACTGTGGTTTCACAACAGAGCTTCCTGCTGTCTCCTTCTTCCTCTTTCAACTTCCATGTCCCTTTTCGTTTAGTCTGTTATTTAGTTCTTAGAGCGAAGAGCTGAGTGACAGGCAAGTGCTGCCCAGTCGGTCACTGTCAACAGAACATGTGGATTCCGATTCTTCTCATCTGTTCCCTGCCCGGTGAGTGACCGCCAGCGCGGGACGTTACAGAGACTGATAAATGCAGGAAATAATCAGTAGGTCAGGCTGTACCTGTGGAAATGAAACAGTGAACATTTCAGACCCAAGATCCTTTAACCCTGTTTCACGTCCCAGAGATTCAGCCTGACATACGAGGTATTTCCAGCACGTTCTGTTTCTGTCTCAGATTTCCAACATCAGCTGTTTTTACTTGTTGATTTGAATGATCAGTGTTAATTTGGGTCTAGTGCACCGTTTCTGTAGTCGAGATGGCAAAGTACATGCAGATATGTAAAGACTGAAAATACTCCATAAATATGTTCAACAGTATTGGGGTGTGGAACCACAGACAAAATGCTGGAAGAACAGTATTGGTCCAGCAGCATCTATGGAGTCAAAAGGTGTTCGAGTTGTAAATCCTGCATTGGGGCTGGCTGGGGAGGTGGGTGGGGAGTTGTGGGTGTGCAGGAGGAGTGTAGAGAGCTGTGTACAAGTCCTGGTCTGGCACCAGTTTTGAGGGTAATCCTGGCAGAATGTTGCTGCCTAGGGAACGGTTAATTTGTAAAAGTGTGCACTGTAAAATGCAAAAGCACCCTTTCCATTCACTAGATATCATTTTAATGCTGCCTTTTGCTCACTAAAAGCAGCATAAGAATAATATGTGAAAAATAAGTTGTCTGTTTGTTAGCTGTTGCCGTTATTGAAATGTCCTGTTCTTCAGTTCTGTGTGGGTTGAGGGCTAATCTTGCACTCAGAATCCATTTCCTTCTCAGTCTCTTCCTCTAACTGTGAACATTTGTTATATCCATCAGCATCCAGTATTATTTATTTTCTTTTACCCATTTTTTTAAAAAGCTTGTTATGGACGCTCTCCCTGCAGAGGCTCAGTGTCAGCATTTATTGTCTTCAAACATTGTTTTAATAAGTAATTCCAGGTGGGGATGTTTGTAGAGTTCAGTTAGGGAATTTGACAAATACTTTCCTTAAACATTCATTGCCCCACTTAAAAAAAAAATGCTAGCAACATAGTAACATTTGAGGTATGTGATTGATCGTGAAGTTCGATGATTTTCAGTGCTCATTGACAATGGAGACTCAAATGCCGGGTATATGGTGAAGACAACAGCAGATGGCGTGAAATTGACCAGGTGATTGACAGGAAGGAGGAAAGCTTTTCACCCCAGGGGTATTTGGATGGTTAGTGGGGCAAAAGGAATTGTAAGGAGATCAAATAGAACATAGAACAGTACTTCAGCCTATGATACTGTCCTGAACCAATTAAATTAGTAATTAAATGGCCAACTAAACTTATCCCTTCTGCCTGCATAATGTGAATATCCTTTCATTTTCTCCATATTCATGTCCCGATCTAAATGTCTTTTAAAAGTCCAGACACCCCAGCCGACTGATATCATCTGTTGACAGGCCCACAACACCTGCTCAGTGACAGTACTTGTCCTTACACCCAACTCCCAGTAGGCGAATCCGCGGCTTTGAGACCCAGTCCTCGCATATACAAAGCACAACCAGACAAATATATGTGTATTGTCCAGACCCATCAGTCCATTTTAAATCTTCCATCACCACAACTGAGTTACACTGCCCCCAGTAGCTCAGTGGCTCAAACGCCTCATCTCCGATGGCCGAAAAGCAAGAGACCTGCAGCTTGAGGCTGGAGTCCATTGGGTGCCGCTAGAAGAACTGCAGACGGCCACATCAGAACTTGTCTTTGCCCAGCGAAACCCTGGGAGGGCAGCTCTGGACACTGTGCTACACCACCCCCGATGAATTGCACAAGCTTTGTTCCCTCATTCGCAGCAGCTGCAAACAGACGACACCATGGCTTCAGGCCCAGTCCTTGTTACGACCAAAGAATTGGCCCCCTCCATCAGCCGCTGCTCATATCCAATAAATCAGCGAATCAAACTTATGGGGTACCAGATGAACAATGTCCAAAATGGTCTTGCCATCGCAAGAAAAATGACCATGAGGACTACTCGCTATTTGACTGTAAGCCTCCATTAACTCAGGCAGCGGCACCTTGCGATGCTCCTTCATTATCTCCACCAACAAGCAACTCACTGATGGTGCAGACCTGCAGTTCTTCAAGTTTTTAACATATAGCAGAATCTTGTGACCATTAGATGTACATTTAAGTACAACAGTAGCACCTTCTGTTCACCGCATAGAAGCTACTGTGATCAGCTGCGCCACCATCTTGCTAGAAGCTGGCAATCTTCTGCATTCTAAAGAATACAGTCTTAACCTGAGGACTCTTTCCCTATAATTCAGGTCCTCCAGACCTGGCAACAGCCTTGTAAATTTTCTTGGTAATCTTTCAACCTTGTTTACATCTTTTCTGCAGATAGGTGACCAAAGCTGCACACAATACTCTAAATTAGGCCTTAACTTCAACATAACCTAACTTCAACATCTTCTGTACTCATTGATTTATGACGGCCAATATGCTAAAAGCTTTCTTTACAAACTTATCTACCTGTGACACAACTTTCAACAAATTATGTACCTGTATTCCCAGATCCCTTTGTTCTACCACACTCTCATTGCCCTACCAATCACTATGAAAAACCTACCCTGGTTGGTCCTACTGAAGTGCAAATCATTGCACTTGTCTGTATTAAATTCCATCTGCCATTTTTTTGGCCCATTTTTCCCGCTTATGCAGATCCCTCTGCAAGCCCTGATAGATTTCCTCACTATCCACTACACCCCCAATCTTGGTGTCGTCCGCAAATTTGCTGATCCAGTTAACCATGTTATCATGTGGATCATTGAGATAGATGACAAACAACAAAGGACCCAGCATCCATCCCTGCAGGGCACCTTCAATCCCAGAATAATTTTTGTGAATCTCCTTTGAACTCTTTCAAATGTCACCCCATCCTTTCTTAGATGAGCGGCCCAAAACTTCTCACAATATTCACAGTGCTTTATAAAGCCTCAACTTTTCATCCTTTTACACCCTTGCTTCTATATTCCAGTCTTCTCAAAACGAATGCTAACATCCCATAGGCCTTCCTCACCACCAATTGAACCTGCAAATTAACCTTTAGGGAATCATGAACAAGGACTCCCAAGTCCCTTTGTGCCTCAGATCTCTAATTGCTCTCAATTTAGAAAGTAGTCTATCCTTCAATTTCTCCTAACAATGTGCATGATCATACACTTCCTCACACTGTATTCCATCTGCCACTTCTTTTCCCATTCTCCTAAACAGCTTAAGCCCATCTGTAGACCCTCTACTTCCTCTAAACTACCTACCCCTCCACCTATCTTTGTATCATTCATAAAGTTTGAAACAAAGCCCAAATTATTGACATATAAAGTAAAAAGAAGTGGTTCCAACACAGACCCTTATGGAACACCATTAGTCATCTTTCATTGGCTCCACTGTTGAGGTCTTGTTTAGATTGCTGTTTGTCTGGAACCTCCCCCTTGAACTTTCTGCCATGGCAGATCCTACCAGAATGTAAGCTCCAGATGGCTTCACTCTCAGGATGTCAAGAACTCACAAACCTCTCCACCACCACAAAGGAATTATCCGCAGAGAAGTGAGGAAGTGGTACCATTCTGAAGTTGACTCCCTGAAGGGTTGGTAGAGGTAGAAATCTTCACCACAATAAACAGAGCCTGGAAGGTGTATTTGAAGAGCCAACACCTGTTGGGCAAAGGACTCAGTGTTAGATGAAGGACCAGTACAGATGGCACTTTTTCAACCAGTACGGAAGGAAGGGCTGAATGACCTCTTATGTTGTAAATTCTATGACACTGCTGCAGGGAAACAGAAGTGGAACTGGATATTTTATTTTTATTGACAGGAAATTCTGGTCACATATGTCAGTCTCCATTTTTGCTTAGTTATAAAATCAGAATGAAAAACCCTAGTGTAATTTTTGGGGTTCAACACTTTCCGCATCTACAGTACTTTCATTCACCCTCAAAGTACCCCCACCCACCCACCAAGAAGGAGACTTGAGTCTCTTGTCTCCCTCAGTGTGTGGTCTCTCAGCATTCAGGGGAACAAGCACACTGAATGTCCTTGGAAAAGTTGGGATCTGAGGAAGAAGCTGAGTAGAAATCTTGAGAGATATGTTAGAAGCCATGCACTGCAGATGAAACTGTTCCACAGGTAAGGGCATAGGCCAAATATTGGTGGCTGGGATATGGCCAAGATACTCAGCTAATCCACCTATCTTCTGACCACAAACAAGTGTGAATGGGGTCAGTGACAGTCATGAATGCCTAAACACAGGTTGGGCCATCCAATGGGATCTTCGTAAAGCAATGAATGTTGACCAGGACAGCTAGAATATTCACTGTGAATACAAAAAAGATTTTGATGATACAAAGGTCTGTGGATGCCAGAACTTGGAATAACAAACTATCAGCTGGAGGAACTCAGTAGTTAGGAATTCAGTATCTGTCAAGAGATGGGATGACTGAGGTTATTGTCCTGACATAGGTTTTCAACATGAAACTTCATCAGATTTGTTCTCTCACATATTTTGACTGACCTACTGAGTTCCTCCATTGCTTTGTGATTTGCTCCAGAAGGTTGTTTGCTAAGCAATTTTTTTGTTCATTCGATAAATTTCAATTGATTGAAAATTTTCGAGAGATTGAAAAGATTCAAAGACATTTTCAACCTCTCATTGCTGCAGTTGCAACTTGCCACTTGCTTCAAAAGGGCAACAATTATACCAGTGCCCATGAAGAGCGGTGTGAGCTGCCTTAACGATTATCATCCAGTCACACTCACATAGACATTGTCAAGAACTTTGAGAGGTTGGTAATAGCTAGAATCCACCCCTGACTCAACCAGGGCCTCAACCCATTGCAATTTGCCTGTTGCTACAATAGGTCTATAGCAGACGTGATCTCATTGGCTCTCCACGAGGCTTGGATTACTTGGGCAATACCAATAGCTGCGTCAGGATGCTGTTTATTGACTATAGCTCAGTAATTAACACCATCGTTCCTGTAGTCCTAATTGAGGAGCTATAGAACTAGGGCCTCTGTACCTCCCTCTGCAACCAGAAGACCACAATCTCAACAGATTGGATTGAAAATAACATTTCCATGTCACTGACATTCAACACGGGTGCACCTCAGGAATGAGCGCTCAGTTCCCCGTTCTACTCTCTTTATACCATGGATAGTGGCTAGGCACAGCTTAGATGTCATCTATAAATCTGCTGGTGATACAACCATTATTGGCAGAATATCAGATCATGGCAAGCGGGCGTTCAGGAGTAAGATGTACCAGCATGTTGAGTGGTGTCGTAGCAACAGCAATAATCTTGCACTCAACATCAGTAAAGCCAAAGAACTGATAGTGACTTTAGAAAAAGTAAGAGCAGGGTACTCACATCAGTCTTCATGGAGGGATGAGAAGTGAAGTGAAGTTGCTTTTTATTGTTGTTTTGACCATAACTGCTGGTACACTACACAGTAAAATACAGTTTTTACACAGTTTTTCAGGACCATGGTGCTACATGAACAATATAAAAACTACACTGAACTATGTAAACCAACAGAAAAACTACACTAGACTACAGACCCTACCCTGGATTGCATAAAGTACACAGAACAGTGCAAACATTGCAATAAATTATAAACAAGACAACAGGCACAGCAGAGGGCAGTAGGTTGGTAGCCCGATGGCTTGGGGGAAAATCTGTTGCATAACTAATCAGCTGAATGACAGTGCCCGGGATTCCATCCGTCTCTGTACTCCTGAGCTGAATATTTCATTGCCACAGATGTAGTCCAATTTAATGTCCATTGGAGAGCAGAATGGTTGGGAGATCTGGCCGGCTCGGGCTTGCTTTTCTCCTGACTCGGACTCCTGCCCACTCACCTCGCTTCCACTTCCTCGCATGCCACTTATGCTGTCCCCACCTCCTGCCACCAGCATGAGGCGACTCAGAGGACTGCAGGCCTGATTCCCTCAGCAAGTGGATAGTAAAGAGCAGAATGGATGGGAGAGCCGGCCGCTCGGGCTTGCTTTTCTCCTGACACGGACTCTTGCCCACGCCTCGCTTCCACTTCCATGCGCACCGCCTACGACGTGCCTAACTCCGGTTACCAGCATCAATCGACTCTGAGGACTGCAGGCTTGATTCCCTCAGCAAGATGAGGTCACACAATCTACTCAGCAGATTTTCATGAAGATTTGTTTTTGGGCAAACTCTGTATTGTAGCAGTAACTGGCGATGATAGATAGTCACTCTGTTATCCATTGCCCTAAACCCTAATTGTGCCTTAAAATTAAATTTTAATTTAAGATTAAATTTAAAAAAACTAAAGTTGCATCAGATCTGAAAGGCTGCTGCTGCACTGTGCCGTGCCGCCTACAGAGAGTGATCAATTTAAAGTTCCTGGGTGTTAATATCTCTCAGGACCTAACTTGATCCCTGGTGCACCATCAATAACTCACTCTGAGACGTAAAAGCGAGATATTGGCTTTTATTGACTGGAAGAAGGAACAAACAGTGAGAGACCACCATACTACATCCTGGAGACTGAGAGGCCGGGCTTAGGCCTTGATCGCCTTTATACAGGGGTCTGTAGGAGGAGCCACAGGAGCAGTCAGCAGGGGGCATGTCTGGACAGGCACACATAGTTCACCACAATCCCAACATATCAATGCAGCTATAAAAAAAGCAAAACAGCAGCTATATTTCATTAGGATTTTAAGGAGGTTTGCTATGTTGACTAAAACGCTGGGAAATTTCTGCAGATGTATCGTGGAGAGCATTCTGTCAGGCAGCATCACTGTTTGTTATAGGGTGAAAGGGGGCTGAAGGATATTTTCAGTTTTTGCACTACTTAATACACACACACATAACTATATTATTTCGTCACTTATTTTTATTTCTGTTTCTTCACTACATATTTAATCTAACTATTTAAGATATATAATTACTGCAATTCACAGTTTTATGTTTCCATATTACCCTGTATTGGATTGTACTACTGCCACAAGTTAACAAGTTTCACAAAATGTGCTTTTGATATTAAACCTGATTCTGATTTACGGAAGCATGTTCTCCTCAGTTTCAGGTGCATTGTGGGCAGAGAAATATGTAAGAGGAGTTGTGGGAAGAGCGATCACAATCGATTGTCAATATGAAGCAAAGTACCGCTCATACACAAAGTATTGGTGCAATGGATGGACTCATCAATGTTCAGTTTTAGTGGAAACAAAAGGGCAACACAGACGGAGGGGACGAATGTCAATCACAGATAACCCGGAACGGGGAATATTTACTGTTACTATGGAGGATCTTCACTCTGGAGATAAAGGATGGTACTGCTGTGGAATTATAACACCAAGCCGTCAACTGAGATTTAGTGTACATCTAGAAGTATCTGATGGTAGGTTACTCGGTGATTGATTTTATGTCTCCTCTGAAATATCTGATTCAAGTTTTTTCTGGGAATGGTCAGGGTGGCATCGATATCCCAAGGCTCCGTAGCAGTTACAGTTTCCTACGAGGAATGGGCTAGAGTTTGGAAACCACATGTATGTTGTTCTCACCCAATTCAATGTCCCATGCATATCTAAAAGTAACTGACGGTGCAGTTATCAGGGATTGATTTGCTGTCTCCATTGAAATATCGGATCTGTGTCTTCACCGCGAAGGGTCAGAACATCTCTCATATTGTGAGGGTCCACGGCAGTGCTGAGTCCTGAGGGGAGTGGGCAGGTGTTGGGGAAACCCCACTCATTGCTCTCACCCATTGCAGTGTCAGACCCACTGAATAAACACCGATTTCCAGTGGGAGGCTCAGCACAATTTTCCTGCCTCTGAACTGTATGAAATGCCAGTCTGTAAGAGGTTTGCATTCAGACTGAAACTAATAATCCGACCATAACAGATCAGAAAGAAACTTGTTGCTCATTGGATTATTACCCAAAAACCATAATAAGGGAATCATTTCCCAAAGCTCAACAGATTGCATACAATTCTTCTAAAGCAGGCCAGTCCAATCCCTGGCCTATCTCAGGGATCAAACAGTCTCTCCCAAACCCCCCCTCCACTTGTATCCCCATAAGTGTGCTCTGATCCCCCACTCGCAAAACCCACTGACCATCCACTCCGAAGCTTCCAGCCTCTTCATCCACCCATTACTGGTGGGAATCAGATTAAATGAAATGGGATCTGGTTGCATCAGAATCCTTTTGTTTTCCTTTATCCATCTTGCCCATTTACTCCTTGTCATTTCCCTCCACTGCCCTTGTGCCCACAACTTCTTCTTTTATTCCATGGTCTATTGTCCTCTCCACTCAAATTCCTTCAATTTTAACCCTTTGCCTCATCCACCTATCACGTCCCAATTTATCATACTATTCTCTTGCCCCATCCCAACTTCCTACCTTCCTCCTCTCACCTGGATTCACCTGTCAGATTATGCTCCTGCCCCTCTCCCCACCCTTTTATTCAGTCCTCTCCCCTCATTCGTTCCAGTGGTGGTGAATGGTCTCAACCAGAAACGTCACACATGTATTTTCCTCCAGAGATGTTGCCTGGCCTACTGTGATCATCCAGCTCCTTTGTGTGGACATTCCCCTTCCTGAGATTTCTGGGCTTCACCCACCAACTCCATGCAAACAGCAGCACCAAGAGATTCCCTTGCTGTTGCAGATCACAGAAACCAAACACTTTCTCCCAAAACCCTCCAAATATGTCACAGATACCTGACCATCAGAGCAAATATTGGCAATCTCACTGGCAGAAAGTGGTGTAGCAGCTAAAAAAATAGTTTATTACTTTTGTCATTTTTCATTGGCTAAGTATTAGCACATTACTCACGTGATGTAACTGCTTTAATTACCAATAATTCATCACTATCAAAGGAATTTTCTTTACTTCATTTATAAAAGTAATGGATTTTTCAGAAGCATTATATTTCATTTTGTTTTATTCCTTTGTATTACATCCTTTAGCATTAATTTCCCTTCAGCATAATTTCTCAGCTCTTTACTTAGATTGATTAATATTTGTATATTTTTTGTACTCTAAAATAAGCAGAAATCTTTGAACTAAGACTGCTCACACTGAAGTGGATCATTTCATAGTTGTCTACAGAATGATTCATCTGCCATTCATTTGCTAATTCTCTGAACCAGTTCAAATCATGCTTAAGAAATGCCTCATAGTACACATTGTCACCCAGCTTTGTGCCCTCTGTAAACTTGATATATTGCATTTAATTCCCCTGGACTATGTTATTAATATACAATAAGTTGAGTTAGGTTTCTAGCACAGAATACAACAGTTTCCCTCTATAAACTCACTGCCAGTTAAAAGCAGAGCTCTTCACTCCTGTGTTTGATATCTGTCTGCCAGCTGATTCTCAATCCATATCACCAGCGTTAATCTTATATGCTAATCCATCGTGTAGGACCTTATCAAATGCTTTCTGGAAATCCAAACACACAGTGTCAATGGACTTGCCGTCATTAATCTGCAAGCTATCTTTTCTTCCAGTTGCACAGGGAAGCTGTTGGAACTGGATTTTATCTCTTATCTTTACAGAATCTAGATACATTTCTGAAACTCCTGTAATGAATTCAATGAGGACTTCACATTCTGAAACTTTGGTATTGGATTCAACGAGGAGGTCACGTTCTGAAACTTCTGTAACAAAATCAATGAGGACTTCACATTCTGAAACTCCTGTAATGGATTTAAGGAGGACTCCGCCTTCTGAAACTTCTGTAACAGATCCAATGAGGGCTCCACCTTCTGAAACTTCTGTAACAGATTCAATGAGGGCTCCACCTTCTGAAACTTCTGTAACAGATTTAATGAGGACTTCACATTCTGAAACTTCAGAAATAAGATTCAATTATACTCTAAGGAACAGCATGCAATCGATTTCTGACAAAAGGTACGATGTTCTCATCAAATGATGTTCTCATTTGTCAACATTTTGATTGACACTACTGCTATATGAGATATGTGATGTTATTGGGGGTGCTGGCTTATGGAGGGTGGGGAATGGGAGGGGTAGGAAGTGGGTGGTGCACCCACTTTTCTTCACTGGCATTGTACCTGTGAGAGTATTGACTTCAATCATACTGAAATAATGAGAGAGGCCTATACACTACTCTTTCTCACACATTTCAAACCTGAGGCTCCAAGGTAAATATTCTATGCTGATTTAAACATGAAAGTTGGAAGTGTTATTTTAGAATCTCACTTATCAAAATGGAAACAGTACTGGATTTGCATCTGGCTGCTTTTGCTTGTTGCTGAGAAATAAGAACAGATTCCTCCATTTGCCACCCCTCAGAGGATGTATTTGTCAAATCTTGGCAATGCTGCTTTGCCCTGCCATGACCGACTGAGATGTGACCCTGATGGCAAATTTCATGGTCGGTTAAGGTATCAATGCTGGTCACTGCATCTGCAGGAAAGGTGTTCCTGGAGAGTGGGCATTGGTGAAGTCAGTATCACTGCCCTGGACTACACAGTATTAAAATATTGAATATATGTTAAAGTAAAAAGACGATCTGGCTCAGGCAGTCCAATAGTAGATGACACCCTAGAATCTTTTGTTTGCCTCCCTATTTTGTCTTGGTATGCCTAAAGGCCTTTGCCCCCAGACATGAACAGAATGTTGCCATACAAGTTGATAGGGTGGTTAACAAAGAACATTGTGTGTCGGCTTTCATTAGATGTGGGATTGAATTTAAGAGGCTTGAGGTAATTTGCAACTCTATAAAACTCTGGTTCATCCATACTTAGACTATTGTGTTCAGTTTAGTCATCTCAATATAAGAAAAAATATAAAAGCTTTAGAAGAGATTTACCAGGATGCTGCCTGGTATAGACAACATATTTTATGAGGATGAGGTGAGTGATCTAGGGATTTTCTCATAGGACAAAAAGAGGTTAAGAGGTAACTTGATAGAGGTGTATAAGATGATAGGAGGCATTCGTAGATTGAACAACCAGTACATTTTCTCCTTGGATTTTTTCCGTAAGCAATGTTCCCACTTTCATTGATTCAACGTCTCATGTTCTTGATATTTACTGCTTATATATTTATTATTATTTCTTTCTTTATGTGTTTGCACAGTTTGTTCTACACCCTGGTAGAACACCCATGTTCGGAGGTCTCTTATTGATTCTGTTATGGTTATTATTCTATAGATTTATTGATTATGCCACAAGAAAAATGAATCTCAGTGTTGTATATCGTGAGGTATATGTTTACATTGAACTTTGAACTTTAATGTAAGTGGACATAGTGTTAGGTCTAGGGGAAAGTATAGGTGGGTTGTCAGAGGTAGGTCTTTTACACAGAGACTGACAAGTGCTTGGAATGTGCTGCTGGGGTACGGTAGAGACAAGTAAGTTTGGGAGATTTAAAAGGTTGGTACATGAGGAAAGAAATGTGAAGGGCTATGTGGGAGGGAAAGGTTAGGTTAAAATTGGAATAGGTTAAAGGGCCAGCACAACATGATGGGCTGAAGAGCCTTTACTTTGCAGTACTGTTCTATTTTCTACCTGCTTTTCCCTTACATATTTGATTTTCTTCTTATTTGTTTACTTCTCTATTACCATCATAAAATGCATTTTATGTTGCTCACTTCATCTTAACCTCCCTACATGTTCTTGTTGATTTACCCTCTAAATCTAGGGATCACAACTAGGGGTCCATGGACCCTTGCTTAATGGTATTGACCCATGGCATAAAAAGGGTTGGAACTCCTGCTCTAAATGCTCACATTTGCAAATTCCCTTCAAGGACTCTTTAGTTATTGTGTTATGAGTGAGCCGCTTATATATTGTTGATCTTGATTCCTCTGTCCCCACACTGTATTTATTTATTTATTCTATTTACTGAGAAACAGTTTGGTACAGGCCCTTTTGGCCCTTTATGTTGTACCACCCACCCCCAATTTAACCCGAGCCTAATCACAGGACAACTTACAAAGACCAATTAACTAACCGACTGATACATCTTAGGACTCCGGGAGGAAAGCAGAGCACCAAGGGAAAACTCATGCATTCCACAGGGATCCCACACAAAATTCAGCAGAAGTGAACTCTGATGGCCCAAGCTTAATAGCATCGTGGTAACCACTACACTGCATGGTGCCCAAGGAATACAGAGATCTTTTGAGATCCTCCCCTCAAATACTTATATGAATTATTTTTTGGTTAACCCAGTTTGTCTGCATTCATCCCCCCCCCCCAACTCCCTTCTTCAATCAGTTATGGATCACTTATCAGCTTTCATACGGAATCTTCAAGGGTTCATTGTCGAACTTCCAAACAGCTGTGTCCTCTTTCAGCAAGATTGCCTATATTTGTCGCATGTACATTGAAACAAACATTTAAATACTGTCAGATCTGCACATGAAGGAACCTCCCAATCTCCACCTGACTAAAAGAATTCATCAGCCACTCATTCTAGACTCGTTACCTGCAGCCTATTTAATCCAAGTTCTCATCCACAGACCTTGTTCTCTCTTCAAACCAGTTGGCCTCAACAAGGTGTTCATAGCCTTCACTCCCCTGACTAAAGTTTACCTTGTTGCTTGTCGTGTTTATTTTCTGCTCTTTCTTGTTTTGTGGCACCTCATGCTATTTTGCAGTCTATTAGTAGAGTAGCATTTACTGCTAAATTGTCTCTGCTGCTCGATTTTGGTCAAGCCTCCCCTATATTTCCTGACAAATGCATCATTTTGCATTACATCAAATCAGCAAAGATTGTGCTGGGCAGTCTGCTAGTATTGCCATTCTTCCAGTGCCAACATAGCATGCCCTCATGTGACTAACTCTCACCCATATGTCTTTGGAATGTGGGAGGACACTGGAGCACCCGGAGGAACCCCATGCAGTTTCAGGGAGAATGGTCAAAACTCCTTACAGACAGTGGCAGGAATTGAACCCAATGGTACAGCTGACTGTTATAAATCATTCTACCATTTCAATGATATTACATTATCCCAGGCTCATCGTTACACAACCTCATTATTTCCTTCCCTGCCATTTGTAAATCTATCTTAATTATCTACTGTCACGTCATACAGTATCTACATCATATTCCCCAATTATGTCTCCAGGTGATGATCATAAGTTAGCTTCCCTCCCTCAGTCCAGCATGAGATTAATCTCCCAGCTGAACTATCCTGGCCTTGCTGCTTTTATTGCTTAACTTCACTCATTTCATAGAGGAACCAGGAGGTAAATATTTGAAATGCAAAGGTGTCTCCTCACCTGCCACTGATTCTGTATCTCTTCCCCTTTGTTCAGTTACGTGATATGGAGAGTGGGACGTTGGGTCCTCTTTGCTCTGCTGGGGATCTGGACTATCACTGTCACATGGTTCACGAGAGACAAAAAGGTAAGTCCAGGTCAGTAGATATCCCAAGTGGTTTCCACGAATTGGAACGTAAAACATTGAACATTACAGCACAGTACATGCCCTTTGGCCCACCATGTTGGGCCGACCTCTTAACCCACTCTAGGTTCAATCTAACCTTTCTCTTCTATATAGCCTTCAACTTTTCTGTGATCCATGCATCTTTGTAAGAGTTTCTAATGTCGCTAATGTATCTGCCACCACCAACCCTGGTAGGATGCTTCATGCACCCAGAGCTCTCTGTGTAAAGTACTTAACTCTGACATTCCCTCAATGTATTTCTCTAATTACCTTGAATTGTTCCCCCTCGTATTAGACTTTTCTGCTCTTCAAAAATACCTCAGGCTAGGCAAACAATATACGACTCTTGTACACCTCGATCAATGTAAAGTACTTGCCGTCCTCCTTCACTCCAAATTCATTCAACTATGCTGGCTATTTAAAGGTAAAAAACATTCACAAATAAACTTTAAACCTCTTGTCAAAACAAAGTTACATGAAAGTGATATACTGTAAGCAGTTTTCCGCACACTGTCCATGCGTAGAATAAAGTCCAGTACCTGACAAGAAAATACAAGGGGTGCTTTATAAGTTCATGGACTAAGATAGGAGTCAATTTTAGAAAACCTAGCACATTTATTTTTCAACATAGTCCCCTCCTACATTTTTGCACTTAGTCCAGCGGTCGTGAAGCATACAGATCTTGGACCTCCGGAAAACATCCACAGCAGGGATGATTGATAACTTTGTGGCCTAAGATAGAAGGATATGAGTTATACAGCTCTCATTACATGCACAAGCTGTTCAAATCTTTGAGTAATTATGCAGAAAGTTTGAAGTTAATAGCTCATCAGTTAATAACTCATCATGGGTGTTTGATAACTTTGTGGCCTAAGGCAGAAGGAAATGAGTTATTCAAACTTTCTGCATAATCACTCAAAGAGCTGACCTGCATGTGCATGTAATATGAGCTGTATAACTCATCTTATCAATCTTATCAAACGTATCAATCACCACTCGTATATTGGACACCGTGTTTCAGACAGAATTCTGTTGCGAGGTGCCCCCATGAAATGCAAACCAAATCAGCATCCACATTATTGTCCAATGCACAAGCACGTGTACGCATCAGTGCAATGAATACAATGTCACAGATGCACAGAATCAGACAGTACTGCATGGTTCCCTATGTCAATCAATCTGATAATTTCACTTTTGTTTTCACAGAGATCTGATCAATCAGATCCTCACCGCCTGATCCATGAGAAAAAGAGAAGGATCCCAGATTAAACCAACGTGGGGAGTTTTGCACCAAGATCATTCATTATTCATCCCACTTTGTGGAACTTTTAAACAGAATCTCTTGTCATTAAATCATTGAATTGCATTGCTGAAGGTTAAATCAAACAAAATAATCTTGTCGAGCTTCAAGGAAGTGGCCTTGTTTAATAGAAATCCACTTGCAATGCTTCACCCACACTGATCTTAATATTATGACATTGTCTCTTGATTTCCTGCATGAACCCAGCATTTTTAAGCTTTGTATGATCATGAACTACTCAGAACTCTTTTATCATGTTAGTATCTGTTCTTGGGCTTCCATCCAGGTACAGGAATCGATTATAACCAACGTTCAATGACAAGCTTTGCCATCTTCTTCAGGGATATTTTTTCATCATCCTTGAAGAAGATAACAGGTTTTGTCATCAAAACGTCAGCTGTAAGTGATACCTGTACCTAATTGAAGCCTAAGAAATTTTATTCGTCATATGTGCCGGGAAAACAAGAGATCCTTTTTCATATTAAAATCTGTTCTGTAGATTCAAATTACTGTTTTCCTTTTGTTCATTTCAACAAACAATTCCTAATACAGTAATGAAAATGCTTCTTCATTAAATTTTGTTTTCACAGAAAAATGTATCATTTTTTTCTGTTTAGAATATAATTTCACTCATAAATTCAGGGTACTAGATTTTTCTTAATGTGTCAATGGTTAGAATCTATTTGGAGAAGGGATCAAATAATCTTCAGATCATGACATCCCAATGGAATGATGTTATTGAAAAATATTGACCTGAAATATTAGCTTTGTTATTCTCCTTGTAGTTGCTGGCTGACCTGTTGAGTATTTCCATCATCTGCAGATTTCACTTCAGATAGGCACACATTTTCTTCAAATATTCAGGAATATCAATACACAGAGAAATACCACAATGTTATTTACATTGAGCACAATTGCTGTCACTGTACAAAGGTCTTAAGGACACTGATCAATGGAAAGTAGTGCAGGGTCCTGAATAAAATTAAATGGATGACTTCTCACCACAAGTCCTGAGCACAGTCTTATCATCACAAGCACTCTCTTCCACCAGAAAAACAAATTCAAGGCATCTAAACAGTGGTATCTTATTAACTATGTCATTGTCCGATTTTGGGATTGCCTTCATGTGTATATATCACACAGGCCATGATTGGCAAAGATGACTGCTGGACAGCTTGTTGGCTGAACCCTCCACCATGTCATCGAGTCATAGAAAATTTCCACACAAAAACAGGCCCTTTGGCCCATCTAGTCCATGCCAAGGCATTTAAATTGCCTACTCCCATCTACTTGCCCTGGTAACATAGCCCTCCATATCCCTACCATCCACGTACCTATCGAAACTTCTCTTAAATGTTGAAATCGAGCTTACATGCTGCAGCTCACTCCACACTTTCATGACCCTCTGACTGAACAGATTTTCCCTCATTTTCCCCTTAACCGTTTCACCTTTAACCCACAACCTATAACCTCTAGTTGTAGTCCCACCCAACCTCAATGAAAAAAGCCTGCTTGCATATACCCTACCCTCATAATTTTATCCTCATAATCTATAAATTTCCTGTCAATCTTCTCCATTCCAAGGAAAAAAGTCTGAACCTATTCAATCTTTCCTTATAGCTCAGGACCTCTAGAGCTAGCAACATCCATGTCAATTTTCTACATGCTCTTTCAAACTTATTTATATCTTTCCTGGAGGTAGGTGACCAAAGATGCACACAAGAAGCCAGATTATACCTTACCAATAGCTGAAACAACTTCAGCATAACACCCCATCTCCTGTACTCAACAGTTTGTTTGTTTTTTTTGTGATTTATAAAGGCCAATGTGCTAAAAGCTTTCACATGACCCTAGCAACTTTTGATGCCACCTTCAATGAATTACAGACCTGTGTTCCCAGACCCTTTTGTTCTAAAATAATTCCTCAGTACCCTACCGTCCGTTGTGTAAGACCTACCCTGGTTGGTCCTTCTGAAGTGCAAAACTTCGCACTTGTCTGCATTAAATTAGATAATATCGAAACAAGACTGAAGAAATTCAAGATTACATCTAAAAATTGGGAAGATGTTGCATTCACTGGATGCACTGGGAGGAAATCTGTTCAAGAAGGAGATGCATTATATGAGAGCAACCTCCGTGGTGCCTCAGGGAACAAGCTGCAGCTGCAAAAGGAGGAAATGAACAACCACGAGACCCAGCACCTAACCATAGGCACCACTTAGTCTTGCCCACGTGCAGCAGAATATATGGATCACTGACTCGCGTCTCCATCCTCCTGAGGACTCAGAAATAGACAACCCCTTTGGAGAACACCTTACTCGACTCGAGTGTTCACACCACTAAAATGAGTGAGTTGTATATTGTTGTGAGTTGCAATGGTCAATCTGCAAATCTTAGGAGATTCTTTTCTCAATGCTGACCTGTAACAAGAGCTCAAATGCATAATAGAGTGGAGTACAGTACTGCACAAAAAGAAGCCCTTCATGCCAACTCCACCATTCTGAGAAAGATGTTGATGTAAGCTAAACACATTCACCTGCATTTGGCCCATATCTCACTAAACCCTCCCTATCCAGAGAGCTGTCCACTGTCGTTTAAATGTTGCTATTGAGTCTTCCCTAACCACAGCGTGTTCAATATATGTACAATCTTCTAATGAAGAGGTTTCCCCTTTTAAATATTTCTCATTCTCCCTAAACATTTGCCATTTATATTTTTAACAGTCTTGGATGGATACATAGAATGCTTTTTTTCATGGGAAGAGAATTTTTAAAAAAGTAGATTTTCACAAAAATTGTCATGATTGCATTATGGTAGGTGGAGATATTGTCCTGATGTGAACTGGATCAAGAATATCAGCAAACATGAGGAAATCTGCAGATGCTGGAAATTCAAACAACAACACACACAAAATGCTAGTGGAACACAGCAGGCCAGGCAGCATCTATAGGGAGAAGCGCTGTTGACGTTTCGGGCCGAGACATCGGACCGTCTCGGCCTGAAATGTCGACAGCGCTTCTCTCTATAGATGCTCCCTGGTCTGCTGTGGTCCACCAGCATTTTGTGTGTGTTGTTGTCAAGAATATCAGGATACTTCTTGCTATAGTCAATCATCAGCTTTTGGTTTTGATAATGTTCAGTGAGAGATAGTTGTGACAGCATTCAGGCAGATTTTCAATCTTTCTCCGATATGCTGATTCTCTACATACAAATGCTGGAGGAACTCAGTAAATCAGGCAGCATCTATGGAAAGGAGTAAATAGTTCGATATTTCAGGCCTAGATCCTTGATTGAGCTCAGTTTCCAGTCAGGGACCCCTCCTCAAATGTAGATTAAAAGTGGAAGAGTGTCAGTTGTGAAGCAGATCTGCTCCAAGGAATAATGTGTAGGATGAAGGACTATGCAGTTCATTCCCAGGTTATGAACACCTGACTTATGGACACTTCAATATATGAACAAGCCTCTGTAATGGTACTTCATTCAAAAGTCCATTGTATGTCCATATGTTTACATATGACATGATAATTGTCGGTGTTGTGGATGGTATAGAGGGGGGTATTTGCACTGTTTGCTTTCCTTTACAGATTGGTAATTTGTCAGTCTTTGTGTGTAGTTTTGATTGATTATATTGTGTTTGTAAGGTTCTCAGTAATATTAACTGTTAACCTAATTTTAAAATGGCTTCTCTGTAATACTAACTATGAGGTAATTTTTCTGTAGCTGAAATGCTTGGGTTATAACTATTGCTATCAGGGGGGACTAGCCAATGGGAGTCTTGTTATTCTATCTGTATGTGTGGGAACCGGGGTTGGTGCGCGGGAAGTTCGGCGAGGGGAAGTGAAGAGGGAGGATGTGCAGGAAGTGCTCTGGTAGACCACCGCGGGTTGGTCCCTGTCCAAGGGTCGTGGAGTTTTCAGGAAATCGAATGGTGGACCGAGGATATTGCGTGAGCTCCAACGTGTGCACAAGCTGTATAATCTCTATTCTTGGCGCCTTTTTATTTTATATTTTTGTTTCTCTACTAACCCCATAGTTACAATAAAATTTATAAAGTGTAATTGTTCAAAGTAATATTGTGTACTGCCTGATATTTTATGTACTGGCGTGCATTACACAGCATCTACACAAAAGTGAGACACAGTTTGGCGGGCAGACGGCGGTTTCCCCTAGACGAATGTGGGCTGATAGAGCTGAGTGCTACATTTGCGGGGTGCTTGTCTGGTGATTGAATTCTGTACATGTTGTGTGGCCGCTTGGCTCAAAGTACAGTTTGGATGGCGACAGCCGCATTTCCGTGATGGCGTGCAGCTGTGAGGGTGGCAGAAAGCAAAACGTGCATGTTGAGGGGGGTGGAGACGAGGGTATCAGATGAAGTGTTACTTCAAGGTTTGACTGGGGTTAAAACTGTTGGCAAAGTGGAGATTGTATCGCGGAACTTTGATTTTGAGACAGGTACAGATATAGTGCAACACACACAAATGACATAAGAGGGGTGGAGTTTTCAGAGGAGACTGGCGTCCCCGGAGGCGGAACCATGGCGCGTACAAATTGTCGGGGAGTGAGGGGCCGGAGCTCAGTGAGCTGAGTCGCCAGCAGATGAGGGAGGGGATCTTAGGGAACGAATCCTCTCGGTACTGTGGGATGAAGGGAAGGAGTGGTCAGATTTGGAAAATTTGGTTAGTTCCCGTCCCCCAGCGAACGGTGAGAGTTCTGAGTTGCCTTCCTGGTGAGAAAGGCAGAGGGGCCCCGCCAGAAGATAAGATCTTTCTCTGGGATAACACCCACCCGTGAAGGTGAAGAGGATTATGAGACATGGGTAGAGCAGACAAGTACCAGTTCTGCAAGATGTCTATTAGCTATGTACGGCACATAAACTCATGGGATGGAGTAGCTACAGACTTGGCTAAGATAGAAGCAGTGACCACGTGGCCGAGGCTCCAGACTGTGAGCACTCTGCGCTCGTTCTTGGGGTTCTGTGGTTATTATAAAGGATTCATGAAGGCCTATGCCAAAGTGAGTCACAAGTACAAGGTGTTCTCAACAATTGATCTGAAATCCGCTTATCACCAGCTCCCATTACGCCCAGAGGACCGCCCCTACACCGCCTTCGAGGCGGGCGGCAGGCTCTATCACTTCCTGCGCATCCCATTTGGTGTCACAAATGGTGTCTCGGTTTTCCAGAGGGAAATGGACCGGATGGTGGACCAGTACCAACTGAAGGCCACATTTCCCTATCTGGATAACATCACCATCTGTGGTCGCGACTGGTCGGATCACAATGCCAACTTCCAACAATTTTTCCAGGTGGCCAAAGCTCTGAACCTTATGTATAACAGGGGCAAGTGTGTGTTCGGAACCACCCAACTCGCTATCCTTGGGTATGTCGTGGCAAACGGGGTCATTGGCCCTGATCCCGACTGTATGCACCCCCGTTAGAACTTCCTTTTCCCACCACTCTCAAAGCCCTCAGGCGGTGCCTGGGTTTTTTTTTCTATTACACCCAATGGGTCCCCCATTATGCAGACAAGGCCCGCCCCCTGGTCAAGTCTACCACTTTCCCCCTCTCTGCTGAGGCCTGCGCGGCCTTCAGCTGCATTAAAGGGGACATTGCCAAAGCAACGATGCATGCGGTGGACGAGACCATTCCCTTCCAAGTAAAGAGAGATGCCTCCGATTTCGCGCTTGCTGCTACCCTCAATCAGGCAGGCAGGCCAGTAGCATTCTTTTCTCGTACCCTTCAGGGCTCTGAAATTCCACGGTGGAGAAAGAAGCCCAGGCCATAGTGGAAGCTGTTAGGCACTGGAGGCACTATCTCACCGGCAAAAGGTTCACCTTGCTGACCGACCAGCGCTCAGTTGCGTTCATGTTCAGCAACCAACAGCGGGGCAAAATCAAAAATGATAAAATTTTGCGGTGGAGAATAGAACTCTCCACCTAAAACTTTGACATCCTGTACCGGCCTGGCAGACTCAATGAGCCCCCTGATGCCCTATCCCGGGGAACGTGTGCTAGTGCACAGCTTGACCAGCTATAAGCCCTTCATGCACATCTTTGCCATCCGGGGGTCACCCTATTTTACCATTTCATGAAAGCCCGGAACCTGCCATACTCCCTGGAGGACATCAGGGCGATGACCAGGGACTGCCAAATCTGCGCTGCGTGCAAACCGCACTTCTACCGTCCTGACACGGCACAACTTGTCAAGGCCACCTGCCCTTTTGAGCGACTGAGTGTTGACTTTAAGGGCCCCCTTCCCTCCACCAACCGCAATGTCTATTTTCTCAATATTATCGATGAATACTCGCAGTTCCCCTTTGCCATTCCCTGCCCCGACACCACTACCACGTCCATCGTAAAAGCCCTGCGCCAGCTCTTCAGTCTGTTCGGATATCCCAGCTATATCCACAGTGATAGAAGGTCCTCCTTTATGAGTGATGAGCTGCGCTGGTACCTGCTAGCTAGGGGCATTGCTACTAGTCGGACCACGAGTTATAATCCCCGGGGAAATGGACAGGTGGAGAAGGAGAATGCCACAGTTTGGAAGGCCACACTTTTAGCCCTTAAGTCAAAAGGGTTGCTGGTCTCTCGATGTCAGGAGGTCCTGCCTGAGGCACTCCACTCTATCCGCTCCCTGTTATGTACGTCCACCAATACCACCCCTCACGGGCGCCTATTCTCTTTTCCCAGGAAGTCTGTCACTGGGACCACCCTACCAGCTTGGCTGAGGTCCCCAGGGCCAGTGCTGCTCTGGAATCATGTGAGGAGTAATAAATACTCCCCGCTGGTCGAGAGGGTTCACCTTCTACATGCGAACCCCCAGTATGCTTATGTGGTCTTACCTGATGGGCGGGAGGACACGGTCTCCGTCTGCGATCTGGCGCCCGCGGGAGCAGCAGACCACTACCCCGAACACTCCCCGGTAACTATGAACCCTGTACCCGAGGTGACACCGTGCACACCGAGCCCTACACAGACTCCTCATGACACTCATATACCAGGCGTTTCATCCGCGTATATACCAGGCGCCTTGCAAATGCATGAGGGATCACTGACGCCTAGTGGGCTGACACCTCCAGTAAGGCCGCAACCAGCACAACCTCTGTCTCCGGTGCAATCACCACCACCGGCACCTGTGCAATCACAGCCGGTGCTACGCAGATTGCTGCAACAGATTTGACCACCTGATAGACTTAACCTGTAAGAATCTTTGCCACATGGGGACTCTTTTTAAAACAAAGTGGGGTTGAATGTGGTGAACTATGTATACCTGTCTGGACACACCCCTTGCTGACTGCTCCTGCGGCTCCTCCCTCAGACCCCTGTATATAGGCGATTGAGGCCGGAGCACGGCCTCTCAGTCTCCAGGATGTAGTATGGTGGTCACTCACTGCTTGTTCCTTCTTCCAGTCAATAAAAGCCGATATCTCGCCTTCACATCTCAGAGTGAGTTATTGATGGTGCATCAATGGGGCCAAGTTTGAGGCAAGGACAGACAACGACCCACTCACTTACATCCTGATCCTCGGCAACACTGGATGCTACAGGCCATTGGTGGTTGGTGGCCTTGTCGGTAAATGATTTCAGCCTGAAGTACCGTCCAGGGTGCAGGAATGTCGATGCAGACGCTTTGTCCCGATGGATGCATGAGGAACCGGAGAGGGACTAGGAGTGGGAGAGCGTTCCTGCCCCTGGTGTGAAAGCCTTGTGTCTGTTTGCTATCACTGTGAAGGCCGAGGAAAAGGAGAGGCCAGACCAAGCAGTGGACCCATTGGGGGCTTCTGATGATGCCCTACCCCCAGTTTACTGTGACCTGATTGCTCTAAAGACCAAGCAGCTGCCAGAATTAAATCCAGTGGAAGTAGCAGCTGCCCAACGAGATGACCCAGGCATTGGTGCTACTTAGTGCGCGGTGGAAAAGGGGTAAATGGCATGTGTGGAGAAGCCAAAACACGCTTCAGTGCCTCTATTACTGAGGGAATGGCCTCGGTTGAAGTTGAAGAAACAAATGTTATACTGGGTAACGTCACCCCGGACCAACCTCGGTGTTGGTCCTGCCTGAGAAGTATCAGCAGATTGCGTTGAAGATCACTGCACGATGATTTTGGACATTTGGGGGTGGAGAGGGCCTATGGATTTCTTAAAGACAGGCCCCAAATAAGGTCAGAAGTTGAAGTGTACTGCAAGTCGTGCATTCGCTGCATACGCCGGAAGACGCTGCCTGTGCAGGCCGCTCCTCTGTCACACTTGCAGAGTGCAGGGCCCCTAGACCTGGTGTGTATGGATTTTCTGTCCACAGGGCCCAATGTCAGCAACACAAATGTCTTAGTCATCACGGACCACTACACTAGATAAGCTAAGGCTTTTTCTACCAAGGACTAGAGGGTGACTACATTGGTAAAAATGTTATGGAAGAAGTTTTTTGTGCATTACGGCCTTCCCCGGTGGATACGTAGTGACCAGGGACAGGATTTCGAGAGTAAGCTCATCTGTGAGTTACTGTGCATGCTGGGAGTTAAGAAATTGAGGACCACGTCCTATCATCCGCAGGGCGATCCCCACCCTGAGAGGTTTAATCGGACCTTGCTAGACCTGCTCGGGACTCTGGAGATCAGTAAAAAGAGCAGATGGAGTCAACATATTGGGCATCTGGTTCACAGTTACAACTGTACACGCAATGAAGTTACTGCGTATTCGCCCTATTATCTGATGTTTGGGCGCGAGGCGAGGTTGCCCATTGACCCCTGTTTTGGGACTGACTCGGGTGACATACTGCCAAAGCATTATCTGAAGTATGTGTCTGATATGAGGAGAGAGCTGAAAAGGGCGTATGAATTGGCAGGGGTGGTGGCCACCAAGCAGAATCGGGGAAATAAGAGGAGGCATAACCATAAAGTGAAGTTCTCCCAGCTCCTGCTGGGAGTCCGAGTCCTCATAAGGAATTTGGGTTTACCTGGAAAGCACAAGTTGGCTGACCGCTGGGTGGCCACACCCTGTGTGGTGGAAAGTCAGATGCTGAACCTACCAGTTTTTCCGGTGAGGTTCGAGGACAGGAAGGAGCTTGTCAAGATACTTCATCGGAACCACCTGTTGCCTCTGGGACAAGAGGTGCAGGTAGACCTGGAACCCGATTTGGAGTCTACACCTAGTACGAGGACTCTGCGGAAGTGTGGGGTGATGGAAGAGCACACTGCAAAACAGTCTGGGCCGGCCCAACCCCAGGAAAGGACACTGATTTGGAGGATGATGATTCGGATGTGTGGTACATGCTGCCGTTCGCTAACTTCCCCGTGACGGAGGAAGAGGCTCC